>NW_015386139.1:129716-149118 GCF_001527695.2 Protobothrops mucrosquamatus
TGGATTTAATTTAATCAAATCACATCAAAGTTTAATCTCCTAATCACATATCTGCACGGCCTTAGTAAACAATGTCCTGGAAGACTTTCCCTTCAACACAAATGACGTGTGAGAAAAATATGTTTTCCGATGGCCCTTCAACAATGAGGCAGAAGATATGAAAATTTGGTGTATTAATATGTTATAGAGAAATAATGTTTTTGGTTTTTTTTTGTGAAGAGAAGGTGGTCGGCTGGTACCCCCAAACTGCATCCGAAGGTTGAGGAAAAGAAGGAGGTGGGATGTGTAGGGTAGTTGGAGGAGAGAGGTGTGGGTAGGAGGGGAGGAAAGGAAGAGGGAAGTAGGTAGGAAGGGTGAAAGAGAGGGTGGATGCGGGGGGAGGGGAGACTGCCGACCACTTCCGAAAATATGATGTTTAATAGGGTTTTTTTCTCTTTTTTTATGTGCACCATATCTGTATTAAGAACTTGTTTATTTGAAAATTAATAAAATTTGTAAAACCGAACAATGAGGCAGAAGATATAAAAAATGGTTACAGGAATTGGGTATGTCTAGTCTAGAAACAAGGAGAGGAATTGATGATATATAGTATATAGGATGATGTCAAGATGCCAATATATTTGTTACACGTGGTTAATTTATTCGTGTATAAAACACATATGGCTACCCAGTCTAATAATATGACTCTGGTCAGCTTACAATAAACTGAAGAAAACAAATATCTCAGGGGCTCACATTCATATCCTCTTAAGTATCCCATTTAATGACTTGGCAGTCTGAAACAGTGGTTCTCAACCTTTTTAATGCCACGACCCCCAACTGGGCGTAAGTCGAGGACTAAACCGGTTGTAAGTTGAGGACTTAAACCGGTCGTAAGTCAAGGACTAAACCGGTCGTAAGTCGAGGAGTACCAAAACGGTCGTAAGTCGAGGACTTTCCCTGCCCGGGAGCGCCGTGCATGCATGGTTCCGCCCCCTGCGCTGGCCGAGGCGTAGCTGGCAAGCGGCAGAGACGGAGCAGGGTGACCACCAGCTGGCCCAGCCCAAGGGAGGTAAGGCACCCACCGGAAAAGGGGGAAAAAATGGCGGACAGCCTTGCTTGGCGACCCCCGTGAAATGGTCAATCAACCCCAAATGGGGTCAAGACCCATAGGTTGAGAACTGCTGGTCTGAAAGATCATGGGTTCATGTAGAAGCTGACCACTAGGAAGAAACACCCTTGTGGCAACACATATACCAGACCAGCAACCCCCAACCTTTTGGACACCAGGGACCTGTTCCATGGAGAGAGATTTTTCCATGGACTGGAGAGAGTGTGGTTTTGTATGCTGCCGGCATCCTGTGGATGGGGCTTTGCTTGTTTGAACAGACCGGTTACTGGTCCACAGACTGGGGATTGGGGCCTCCTGGTTTAGTCTAATGAAAAGAAGGACTAGGGGAGACCTGATAGCAGTGTTCCAATATTTGAGAGGCTCCTGCCAAAACGAGGGGATCAAACTATTTTCCAAAGCACCCAAAAAGCACGGCGAGGAACAATGTATGGAAATTCAAAAGGAGAGAAGCAACCTGAAATTAAGGAGAAATTTCCTAACGGAAATGGGGATTAATTAATCAATGGAACAACTTGCACTCAGGAGTTGTGGGTGCTCCATCACTGGAGGCTTTTAAGAAGAAATCAGACAGCCATTTGTCTAAAATAGTATAGGGTCACCTGCCTGAGCAGTGGGTTGGACTAGAAGAGGCCCAAGGTCCCTTCCACAAATATTTTGCGGCTGATAAATATTGCTATCAAATTTGTAAGAAAATATAATGTAACAAATTAATTTACCGCATCACATATTGTTCGGTTGGATGTTTTTCTTTTCTGTGTATATGTGTGTTGTTTTTTTTTTTTTTTTTTTAAAAGTGTCTGTGATATTTTCAGTATTAGGGATCACCAGCCTGATAAATGGAGTGGCTACATTTCATCAGGCAACTAACGATCTATTTTTGGTTTGATTTGTTGCAGTGGGGCTTTTTTTTGTATATTTGTTTGTTGGTTGGTTGGTTTGACTCTACCAAGATGAAAAATATTTCCTGGAATAGCACACACTACACAATGAAGATCTACTTTTTGTTTGCTTTCCTTTTATAAAGGAAAAGCCATTCACTTGAAAAAAAAATTTTTAACCGTGCTCTTTTGATTGTGGGCCTGTTTGCCTTCTGGGCTCATGTTGTAATATTAACAAATGGCATTTCTCCAAAGTAGAGGATAATGATATAACCTTATAACTCAAAGCACACGCAGAATAAGTCATCCTTGCTTGCTCTACGAAGTTTTTCCCTGTGCCATTTCCAAGCTGATTACTTGTGTCAGCAATTAAATCTCCCCCAAATCCATCATCGGTTATACCTGAATTAATCTTAAGCTTCCCAAGTTATAGATATCAACTGTGGATCTGCAACCAGTAGTATACCTCAATGCTATTTATTTCTTTATTGCATAACTGTGGATTTCCTGAGATCCTTTCCAAGCTCTATGGTTCTATAATTTTCTTGTTCCTTAGAAGATTGCCATGAGGCAACAGCAGAGGTGATTGCCTAGATCAGGGGTCTTCAAACTTGACCCTTTTATGACTTGTGGACTTCCTCCCAGAATTCCTCAGTCAGCATGCCTGGCTGAGAAATTCTGGGAGTTGAAGTCTACAAGTCATAAAAGGGCCAAGTTTGAAGTCCCCTGGATTAATATATATATATATATATGTATGGGGGTATGTGTATATACAGTATGTATGTATGTATGTATGTATGTATGTATGTATGTATGTATGTATGTATGTATGTACCAGGGGTAGGCAAACTTGGCTCTTTTATGACTTGTGGACTTCATCTCCCAGAATTCCTGAGCCAGCCACGCTGAGGGGAAAGGGAGAGCTTTCAAAGCTGAGCCATTTTGGCTCAGGAATTCTGGGAGTTGAAGTCCACAAGTCATAAAAGGGCCAAGTTTGAAGACCCCTGGCCTAGATAATTAAACTGGACATTCAATTATAAGGCCACTCTCGTACCCCTGTAGACGTTTTGTATATAATTATGCAGATTGTCTATATGTTTACTTCTCTTTGCCATGTTCGTATCATGCACTAAATAAATCTATATCTTATATTCTGAAAACTCCCTATCAGTATCTGTTTTTACTCTTAGTTGGAAATTTTTCAGCAGGAAAGTACAGGATATCTCCGGATGACCTCCTTAAACACATACAGCCTCACATATGCTAGCGTTTATCTCTACTACCTATATTTTGTGAAAGAACCCTTCAAGTCAGGAAATCGAAGCAGGCAACAAATGGGATGAATAATACAATGTTTGCAACCAGGGGTGCATTTCAAACCAGGGCATTCAAAAAGAGATTGGACAACCATTTGTCTGAAATGGTATAGGGCAGTGATGGCGAACCTTTTATAGACCGAGTGCCTAAACTGCAACCCAAAACCCACTTATTTATCACCGGGTGCCAGGTGAGCGTGGCCCACTGGGTGGGCATGGCTTGGTGGTCATGGCAGACTGGGTGGGTGTGGCCAAGGTGGGTGTGATCACCTCAATGTTGCTCATGGGGAGGGATGCCTGTGGGGGCCGGGCAGGGTTGGGGGAGATCCAGGGGGTCTCTGGCAGGTGGGGTGGTGGGCAGGAGGCTCATCCTGCGCGGTGAGATGAGGCAAGGCGAGGCAGGGTGGGGGTGCCATTGTCACAGGGCAAGGTGAGGCAGGGGCCGGGGCGGTTGCTGCCTGACACCATCAGCCCCTGCACATAGAGGCCAGCGAGCGCATGGGTGCTGGGGTGCATCTGGCCATGTGGGACCTCGGCGAGTTAGTGGGTGGCTGGTTGAAGAGGGACAGTTGCCATCTCCAGGACATGACGCACGTGCCCACAGAGAGGGCTCTGAGTGCCGCCTCTGGCACGAGTGCCATAGGTTCGCCACCACTGGTATAGGGTCTCATGTTCAAGCAGGGGTCTGGACTAGAAGATCTCCCAGGTCCCTTTCAACTCTATTGTTCTACGTTCTAGATTAGAATTTCATTCTTTGCAAATTCAACATCAGTACATTGCTATCTGCTCCTACCTAACAAGATGCAAGTCAGCCCTTCACAACTCTTCCAAGGCAGCGTAATGATTCTCAGCTCTTTGCGTGTTTGTAAACATAACCAAGACGGGATGATTTCGAGCTGCATAAATATTCATTTCACTGAGTCATGTGTAGAAACACTTAACAGTGTGATGATTAACACTGAAAGAAAACAACATGGGAATAAGGATAAGAAATGCCAAAAGGATTAGAATAAAAGTCTCCATCGTTTTCCATCCTGATCAAACATAATGCCTCTCTCTTGAATTAAAGATTGGTTCTAGATAGAACCACTGGAAAAACTACATGGAACATAGAATAATAGAGTTGGATGTTAATTAAACTTAAGAGAATAACAGAATTGGAAGATATCATGGAGGTCTTCTAATCCAATCTCCTTCTTGAGCAGAGACCGTATACCAGGGGTCTTCAGACTTGGCCCTTTTATGACTTGTGGACTTCAACTCCCAGAATTCCTCAGCCAAGCACGCTGGCTGAGGAATTCTGGGAGTTGCAGTCCACAAGTCATAAAAGGGCTAATTTTAAAGACCCCTCCCCAATACCATTTCAGACAAATGGCTATCCAGTCTCTTCTTAAAAGCCTCCAATGATGAAGGCAAGCTGTTTCATTGGTTGAATGTTCTTACAGTCAGGAAATTTTCCTTCGTTCTAAGCTACTTCTCTCCTTGATTAGTTTCCAACCATTGTTTTTTGTCCTGCCTTCAGGTGCTTTGGAAAATATTTTGATCCTCTCCTCTTTGTAGGAGCCCCTCAAATATTGGAAGACTGCTATCATGTCACCCCTAGTCCTTCTTTTCATTAGACTAGACATATCCAATTCTTGTAACCATTCTTTGTATGTTTTAGCCTCCAGCCCCCTAATATTTTTATTGCTAAGTAGAATTAGACTTGAGTTGCTACCTAGATACCCCCAGAAATTTCTAGACTGTGAAATTTGAAAAAAAAAATGAAAATGTCCAACATCTCCAGAGAAGACAGTGCCAAGAAAATATTGCCAAGAAAACTTAAGAAGAACTTAAGAATAATCCAGAAGTCAGGATATTTTTTATTTTTTTTTGTATTTGATGAGTGATGGAACTGGGGAATTCTTTGTTTCTGCACTGTTTAAATCAAACAGGATTTGCAGATAATACAGTGTGATAGGAGAAAATGGTGCTAGGTTAGGCTAATAAATAACCTCCCCTCACCCCCACCCATTGTCCACCTCAAATATATTTTCTCAGGTCAGCCATAAAATGAAGACACAAAGGAACACGGATTCAGACTCCAGTTTCTCAGTAAAAGTGCTGGGAAACAAGGACCCATGATAACACCTGAAGATGGGTAATATGTTAAACAGACATATATTTCGTTCTCTTAACAGATTTAACTGAATAACAGACTTGGAAGGGACCTTGGAGGTCTTCTAGTCCAACCCCCTGCTCTAGCAGGAGACCCTGTACCAATTTAAACAAATGGTAGTCCATCCCCTTCTTAAAAGCCTCCAGTATTGGAGCACCCACAACTTCTGAAGGCAAGCTAGTCCACTGGTTGATTATTCTAACTGTCAGGAAATTTCTCCTTAGTTCTAGGTTGCTTCCCTCCTTGTTTAGTTTCCATCCATTCTTTCTTGTCTTACCTTCTGATGCTTTGGAGAATAGCTTGACTCCCTCTTCTTTGTGGCAGCCCTTCAAATATTGGAATCATGTTTTAGCCTCCAGTCCCTTAATCATCTTTGTTGCTCTTCTCTGCACTCTTTCCATATTGTGGTGACCAAAACTGGATGCAGTATTCCAAGCATGGTCTCACTAAGGCTTTACAAAGTGTTATTAACACTTCATGTGATCTTGATTTTATCCCTCTGTTAATTCTAGGATTGCACTGGCCTTGTTGACTGCTGCTGCACACTGCTGGGTCCTATTTAAGTAACAGGACTGCAACATCTCTCACAGTTAGTGCCTTTGAGCCATGTTTCACCTCATCTGTACCTGTAACATTTGGTTTTTCTTGTCTAACTGTTCAACACAAGACATTTCCTTCCATTACCTCACCATTCCTTTCTCATTCACTTATGCACACACTATAATACAATCAATCTAATGCTATAGGATTAAATGTAGATGATCCTTGGCATAAATCTGTGTGGTGTGGGTGCATCTCCACAGTTTTTAGGTTAGTTGGTCTTGCCTCTGGTACCAGAATAAACCATGATATGTTTCAGCAGGTCTCTAAAGATAAAGGTCTCTCTTGTTGAGTTGTGTCTGATTCTAAAGGGCAGTGCTCATCTATGTTTTTTAGCCAAGGGAGCCAGCATTGTCTGAAGACACTTCTGTGGTCATGTAGCAGGCATGACTATATGCCGAGGTCAGTGTTGTTGTTGTTGTTAGTTGCAAAGTTGTGTCCGACCCATCGTGGCCCCATGGACAACATTCCTCCAGGCCTTCCTGTCCTCTACCATCTTCTGGAGTCCATTTAAGCTCACGCCTACTGCTTCAGTGACTCCATCCAGCCATCTCATTCTCTGTCGTCCCCTTCTTCTACTGCTCTCAATCTTTCCCAGCATCAGGCTCTTCTCCAGTGAGTCCTTCCTTCTCATTAGGTGGCCAAAGTTCCTGAGTTTCAACTTCAGGATCTGGCCTTCTAAAGAGCAGTCAGGGTGGATCTCCTCTAGGACTGACCGGTTTGATCGCCTTGCAGTCCAGGGGACTCACAGGAGTCTTCTCCAGAACCATAGTTCAAAGGCCTCAGTTCTTTGGTGAGGTCAGTGGTGAGTTTCAAATATGTGAACAACCGGTTCTCTGTGTGGATGCCACTTCCGGAAGTCCATTCTGGGCCTGGGCAACAAGCAAAATAGCTACCGGTTCTGCCGAAGTGGTGCGAACTGGCTGAATCCCACCACTGGCCAAGGTGAATGGAACGCTGTTACCTTCCCACCGAAGTGGTACCTATTTATCTACTTGCATTTCCAAGCTTTTGAATTGCTGGGTGGGCAGAAGCTGGAACAAGTATAGGGACCTCACCCATCCCATAGCACCTGGGTCTCAAAACCAGGGTGTCAGCTTTCCAGTTGATAAGCTCAGCGGCTTTAGCCATCTTGCACCCTAGTTCTAAACAAATGCCAGGGAATTCTCTGGCACCATATACAAATATTGCATAGCAAATGGTCCAATCCATTGATAAGAATGACCCTATAATTTAAAGAAAATGTCTTCCATCAATTAACGTTTAATCGCTTATTGAGCCAAAAATCAGACCTGGAAGATGTAAGATGTAAACTTAGACTCCTTTCCAAAACAAATGGAACCCTTGGTGGATCAACAGATGTGAAAAATGGCAGAAATGATTGCAAAACACTGCTTCAATCTAAGGCAGACATATCAAACTCGCGATGTCATGTGATGTCGCGCAACGTATCGGGACGGTTTTGCCATTGCCGGCAATGGGGTGGGCATGGCTTCTGGATGACGTGTCTGGCCCACAGGCCGGCAGTTTGACAACCCTGATCTAAGACAAATTATGTACAATATTTTACGGGTGTTTCTTGTTTACCTTGGGACTCCCTAGAGGCTTTGCCCATTTTCGTAAACATAAATTGACTTCACTATTTTACTTTAAGATGAATTTGGAAAGTGCTGTACGCTTATTCTCTGCAAGATAAACCACACAGCTATATTTAATAGCCTCCGTGGGGACTCTAGGATTAAATAGGGAGAAAAAAAAATACCTGCATATTTTTCATGAGGTCACTTAAGACTATTTAAGCCCCTTGCTCATTGTGACAAATGTTGACTAACTATTGTTGCTGCCTTTTTTTCCCGGGGTTGTGTGAAATTATCCCTTTCCAGTTCTGCTAGGGATTTCTTAGCTATTTAGCATCATTAGGAAAATATGCCCTCGGTTTCACTTTAATAATGAATTATTATTATGAATAAGAAGAGGTCAAGCAGATCAAACCAATGTGGTCTCTAATCTACCTTCCCACTATTAGATGGGGGGAAAAAACCTCAAGAAATCCACAATCTTGGTCATAGAAATTAGAGTTGTAATTAGGAGTCCTTGGTGCTTTTTGAGCTTGCTTGTTTAGTTGCTGACATTTCATTACCTTAACTAGGTAACATCATCAATGCTAATCATCAGTAGCACTGGTGATATTACCTAGTTAGGGTAATGAAATGTCTGCAAGAAAACAAGCAAGCTCAGAGAGCACCAAGGACCCCACAGTCGTCTTCTTCTTCTTCTTCTTCTTCTTCTTCTTCTTCTTCTTCTTCTTCTTCTTCTTCTTCTTCTTCTTCTTCTTCTTCTTCTTCTTCTTCTTCTTCTTCTTCTTCTTCTTCTTCTTCTTCTTCTTCTTCTTCTTCTTCTTCTTCTTCTTCTTCTTCTTCTTCTTCTTCTTCTTCTTCTTCTTCTTCTTCCTCCTCTTCCTCCTCTTCCTCCTCTTCCTCCTCTTCCTCCTCTTCCTCCTCCTCCTCCTCCTCCTCCTCCTGGATGGATGGACAGGTGGGCAGACGCACGGACAGACGGACAGATGGACAGATGGATGGATGGACGGACAGACAGACAGAACTAAGGAGGAATTTCCTGACAGTGAGAACAATTGATCAGTGGAACAACCTGCCTCCAGAAGCAGTGAATGCTCCAACGCTGGAAGTTTTCAGAAGAGACTGGACAGCCATTTGTCTGAAATAGAGTTTCCTGCCTGAGCAGGGGGTTCAACTAGAAGACCTCCAAGGCCCCTTCCGACTCTGTTATTCTGTTACGTATTAATTCATTATGCTGTGAGAAGGGGGGGGGGAAGTCTATGCAATGCCATCAAGATAGCAATCTGTTGATTGTTTCCCATTTTAATCTCACCTACACTGACTCGCTAGAAATCAACAGATGCACATTCCAATAAAGGAAAACCTAATTGCCCTGAGTCGAAGAAGGGGACGTTTTCTTTGCAAATGAACTTATGTGATTTACTAGTGTCAGAGAGAATTCATGGCCCTGAAATATGTATTTGTTATTGCAATCAGTGTATTTCCTGCCCATAACTTAAAACACACGTGCCAGAAAAAATGACCAGACCAATATAATTTAAATGCAAAACAGCTCCGCTCGCAAGAAACCAATATGATTTATTATTACCAATAAACGCTATTGCCATCAGCCTGATTCATTATCAATCTGGCCAAAATACTATGTGCACTAATCAATATGAAATAAGGGTTTGTTTATCGTGCCATAGGAACACCAGTCTATTATTCTCGTCTTTAAAGGTTGGCTGCAGCCTAAGTTAATCACAGGTAGCTCCTAATGACATCAATAGACTTAAGGTCATTTTCCCCTAACGTTTCCCATTGATTCCAATGAGATCTCGTTGTGTTTAATTTAGTTTGGATCCATTCCTGTGTAGTTTCTTCAAGAGCTAAATTGATGGAATCAGACAGGTCTTGAATGGGAGGCTATCAGAAAATCCCAAGGCTTTAAGCTACAATAAGAATTTTTTTAAAAAAAACAAAAACAAAAACAGAAGACAATGGTAGACCATCTTCATAATGTTGTCAAGATGTGTTCATGTACTCACCAGGATTTGAGATGAACTTGAATGAACCTTCACTTTTACCATGAATTTTGGACCCAATCTATTATACAATAGTATCTTGGTCCTCAGCTGCTTTGAAACTCTTCGAATTTGGTACTCAACACATTTTGACATGAAAATTTGGTCCTGGTACTCATTGTTTGTTTGGTACTCAATGCACAAACTAGAATTTGTTGGGTCAGCTGCCTTGTGACTCACTGCATTATTCCTTATGGGAAAAGTTTGTTTGCTACTCATTGTTTTTGGTACTCTGGGAAGTAATTAACGATGAGTACCAAAGTACCATGGTATTATATTGTTCAATGCAACAACTGGGAAGCTCAGTAAGCTTATCAAAGTAGGTTCCAGTTAAAATGTTGCAGTGGGTAATGCAAAAGTAGTTTATGTAAAGAGAAATTGCCAACTGACCCAGATATTGATAAAAGTGCCAAGATATCCATCCTACTTAAAACCTTCTGTGACTAGTCTTGATTTAGTTCTGATTTATTTGATTAAAGCTGGATAATGATAGATAGATAGATAGATAGATAGATAGATAGATAGATAGATAGATAGATAGATAGATAGATCATCTATTATCTGTCTGTCTGTCTGTCTGTCTGTCTGTCTGTCTGTCTATCTTCCTATCTATGGTAGCTATCTAGCTATCAGCTACCTAGCTATTATTTACCTAGCTATCATCTACCTACCTACCTATCATCTATCTATCTATCTATCTATCTATCTATCTATCTATCTATCTATCTATCTATCTATCTATCTATCTATCTATCTATCTATCTATCATCTTCCTATCTAGCTATCATCTATCTAGCTATTATTTACCTAGCTATCATCTGTCTGTCTGTCTGTCTGTCTGTCTGTCTGTCTGTCTGTCTGTCTGTCTGTCTGTCTGTCTGTCTGTCTGTCTATCTATCTATCTATCTATCTATCTATCTATCTATCTATCTATCTTTACTTAACCCAGATCTTATCTGTTCTTTTATAGATTATTTTTTTTAAAAAAAAAGTCACTTGGGTAGTTTGCCTCTATAGAATATTTGGGTGCAGTTTCCAGTTATTTTGGTAACTAGTGATCAGGCATCTCAAGTGTTAAAAAGAAATATTCTGGCCTCCTACAGAAACAAAT
Source organism: Protobothrops mucrosquamatus (assembly GCF_001527695.2). Taxonomy (NCBI): domain Eukaryota; kingdom Metazoa; phylum Chordata; class Lepidosauria; order Squamata; family Viperidae; genus Protobothrops; species Protobothrops mucrosquamatus. The sequence goes on from NW_015386139.1 coordinate 140,531, forward strand.
AAAAAAAATAGTCTAGAAATAATGAAAGATGTTCTCCTATCTCTATATTATGTGTTGATTATATTGTGCTAACTGAAGCAAAATCACATTGAGTATTAGCAGCAAGCATTGGAACAGCATTATGCTTCACAGGAACTCAAATGGGAGTCTATAACGTTTGAGGGGAAATAATGTCGCGATACCATTCTGAATAAAATGCAATTTATTTGCTGAAAATGACTCCTGTCTTGGCCCCTTCTTTATAATCTTTCATGACAGTAGATATTCTTATCTGCAGTTTAATCTGCCAGAACCTTCCCTAACATAATATACATCTTGCAATTCCCAATTTTAGCACAAAATAAACTTCCTTTATACTCTCAAAATGACATGAAGGGGAACAGATATGTGTGTGTGGGGGAAATCGGTTGTTCAAATTATTCCGGAGAGTTATCATGCCAGAGATCCACTATTTTGGAGTTGAATTAGATGGGAGGGTGTGAAATATGCAGTGTGAGTGAAAAGTCCTTCCACACTTAGAAGACAAATACAGCTTCTGAATCGACAGTTCATTCACAAGCATCGAAAATGTGGTTTGACTATGTATAGATTAGTGACAAAGAAAAGTTCCTCAGAGCAGTGTAGAAACTAGCTCTGTATTTCAGGCAACAAACCAGCTTGCTGACTTGTTGCCTTTCCCTTTCCTGGATACTGAACCAAAACTAGCTTTGGGGTTATAACCCTGTTGACCAAATGAATATCCTTGTTTTCTTTTCAGAGAACAGAATGCCTTTTAAACTCAACTGACCTTAAACTTAAACTGACATTCAGTAGGGATATCAAGACGCTTGCTCCTGGGGAGGAAAGCTATGGCAAATCTAGACAGCATAATAAAAAGCAGAGACATCACCCTGCCCACAAAAGTACCTATAGTCAAGGCCATGGTTTTCCAAGTTGCAATGGATGGCTGTGAAAGTTGGACCATAAGAAAGGCTGAGTGCAAAAAAATGGAGGCCTTTGAACTCTGGTGCTGGAGAAGACTCCCACAAGTCCCCTGGACTGCAAGGCAATCAAACCGGTCAGTCCTAGAGGAGATCAACCCTGACTGCTCTTTAGAAGGCCAGATCCTGAAGTTGAAACTCAAGTACTTTGGCCACCTAATGAGAAGGAAGGACTCCCTGGAGAAGAGCCTGATGCTGGGAAAGATTGAGGGCAAGAGAAGGAGGGGACGACAGAGAATGAGGTGGCTGGATGGAGTCACTGAAGCAGTAGGCATGAGCTTAAATGGACTCCAGAAGATGGTAGAGGACAGGAAGGCCTGGAGAAACGTTGTCCATGGGGTCACGATGGGTCGGACATGACTTCGCAACTAACAACAACAAAGGAATATCAAAGAAATGCACTCATATTTATAGGAACCTTACCATGTTCCCTCTTCTCTCCCACTCCTTCATCCATTCTCTGTCACTGCTTCCTTCACAAGGAAGGTTTCTCCTCCCTGCTTACCTGCCATTTCTCCTCCATCCACCCATTTATCTCCCTCCCCCATTCAACATGCAATGTGCTTTCATGTCACATTGCTCCCCTCCCAGACCCATCCTGCTTCCGTGTTCTCTTCTTCCTCTCTCTCTCTCTTTTGAAAACCTGCATATTTCAGAAAAAGTTGCCAAAATTCTATCTTAAGTCCATTAAATCAAATCAAGATTGGTGCAGCCTATCCCAGAATAGAATAGAATAGAATAGAATAGAATAGAATAGAATAGAATAGAATAGAATAAGAATAAGAATAGAATAGAATAGAATAGAATAGAATAAGAATAGAATAGAATAGAATAGAATTAGAATAAGAATAAGAATAGAATAGAATAGAATAAGAATAAGAATAGAATAGAATAGAATAGAATAGAATAGAATAGAATAGAATAGAATAGAATAAGAATAGAATAGAATAGAATAGAATAAGAATAGAATAGAATAAGAATAGAATAGAATAGAATAGAATAAGAATAGAATTAGAATAGAATAGAATAGAATAGAATAAGAATAGAATAGAATAGAATAGAATAGAATAGAATAGAATAGAATAGAATAGAATAGAATAGAATAGAATAGAATAGAAGAGTCAGAAGGGACCTTGGAGGTCTTCTAGTCCAGTCCCCTGCTCAGGCAGGAAACCCTATACCATTTCAGACAAATGGCTGTCCTATCTCTTCTTAAAAACTTCCAGTGTTGGAGCATTCACAACTTCTGGAGGAAATTTCTCCTTAGTTCTAGGTTGCTTCTCTCCTTGATTAGTTTCTATCCCTTGCTTCTTGTTCTGCCTTCAGGCGCTTTGGAGAATAGCTTGACTCCCTCTTTTTTATGGCAACCCCTGAGATATTGGAACATTGCTATCATGTCATCCCTCATCCTTCTCTTCATTAAACCAGACACAATGAAATTCCAGCAACCGTTCTTTATATATTTATATATAGTCTCCTGATCATCTTTGTTTCAATCCACTCAAGGTGGGGGCAAAAGGTATAGAAGACATCTATCCATCTACTTAACTATAAGGAAGACATTTTGAAAGAAAAAAAAAACTTTAATTGGGGTAAACAAGCACCCATCTGGTGAGGATTCTCTCAATTTTCCCGATAGTTTACTTTTGGAAATTGAGAAAAAAACACATAGTTTTAAAATCAACAGGCAGTACATAGACTTCAGCCTTTACACAGACCCCTTCCCCTTTAGGAGTTGAATAATTTAACTGTTGTCTATGGTAGATCTTCTGAGACAAAAGCCTGCGCAGTCATGTATAATTATTACTTTTTTCTCATTCTGCAGGATTCTGTAGTTACTTTAACTATTGTTTTCATGAAGCTTATTAATAATCTTCAAAAGGCCTAACAGATTGAGTGTTGTCTGGATCACATCTATTACCCTTCTTTAAATAAAGATCTGATGGATGCTGCTCACCATGCTTACTTTTGTTGTTGTTAGTTGCGAAGTCATGTCCAACCCATCGCAACCCCATGGACAACGTTCCTCCAGGTCTTCCTGTCCTCTACCATCTTCTGGAGTCCATTTAAGTTCACGCCTACTGCTTCAGTGACTCCCTCCATCCACCTCATTCTCTGTCGTCCCCTTCTTCTATTGCCCTCCATCTTTCCCAGAATTAGGCTCTTCTCCAGTGAGTCCTTCCTTCTCATTAGGTGGCCAAAGTACTTGAGTTTCAAATTCAGGATACTGCCTAATAATGAAGTAAAGAGTATGAGATGGAAAACCGTCATACAAAGGTGGACTTTAAATATTCCAAGGGAGTATATCAGTGATGGAATTGGATCAGAATGTCTGAGAGAAATGAAAGTTTATATTTCTCTCTATTGCCGATTCAATTAAATATTCAAGATCTGAGGAGGTGAGAGCCCAAGGTCGGCAATTAATAGCTAAACTCTTCCTTGTGATGGAATATTGAAGAAGACCAGAATCCACAAGTAATATTTCTGAAGAGAAAAAAGAAAAAGAAATGTGCCTCATTCTTTCTAAAAAAAAAAAAAAAAAGAATAATAAATTATAATGATGTCCAGATGTTGACTAATTGAAAATTGCTGGTGAGAGGCCAATACATTATTTCTCAAACTACTATCAGAAGACGGAAGAAGAAAAAAAGAACATTCAATTCAGTGCTTATTCAATTGGATGTAATTCAGTTATGACTGGCTTTATTTCCCCTGTTTTGCTTTCTTCTCTATTGATCTGAGCCTTTGAATGCATCTGGGATGGAGAAGAAGCAGGACTTTGCTTGTGTAACTATATTAAATAATGGATGGAACCTCTCTGTTTATCCCAGGGAGAAAGCAAATTTAATCAGCAGTGGATACCTCTAAACAGTTTGTGCTGGAATTGAGAGGTGTATTAAAAGAGCAATTTATTGGAACTTAAAATCAATACACTTTTGCCATTGTTGCATTGTCTTTGGTGGTTTGTATATCCGGCAGGGAGAAAGATCCTAAATTGGCTTAAGGATAGCTGGTCATATTTTGTCTGACCCTTTGGCTGTTTATTAGAATTCAATAGGAATTTCTCCAAAGAATTGTGGCATAACAAGATGTGCCATTGCAATATTATAAGAAATACTGAATGTTTTCTTCTAAAGGCTGTTCGTTTCTTTTTTAAAAAATACCAATCTATTTTCATTTGAAATTGCCTTTTTTCTTCCAGTGGGGTCTCATAAATTGGGAGCAAGATTAGGGCTGCAGGATGCTTTGAACAGGCGCATTGTTCAGAAACATGGGACTCTATTGCTACCTGACATAGTTTCAAGGTGTTCTCGTCTCTATGAACGACTGCTTTGGTCAGCGAGGTGAATGAACCAAATGACTCCACTTTGGACTGTTGTAGACCCCCTGCAGAATCCAAGAGAAGAATGAATTCCCCCCATCACAACTCACAAAAATGCCATGTGAGAATGGATGGTTTTGAAACAGCTGTGTGTGCCTTGTAAAGGGTTTCATTTATCTTTGAGGCAGATGCACTCCTGCTTTGTTTGTGCATCTATGACTTTATTATTTAACAGAATAAGATAATTGCAGGTCTTCTAGTTCAACCCCTCCCCACTCAAGCAGGACAGCCTATATCACTTCAGATCATGGTTGTCCAATCTCTTAAAAACCTCCACTGTTGGAGCACCCTCAGCTTCTGAAGGCAAGCCATTTCCACTGATTAATTGTTCTAACTGTCAGGAAATTTCTTCTTAGTTCTAGGTTGCTTCTCTCCTTGATTAGTTTCCATCCACTGCTTCTTGTCCTGCCTTCTGGTGCTTTGGAGAATAGGTTGACCTTCTCTTCTTTGTGGCAGCCCCTCAAATATTGGAACACTGCTATCATGCCACTCCTAGTCCTTCTTTTCATTAAACTAGATAGACCCAAACCCAATCTCAATCCAATTCTTTATATGTTATAGCCTCCAGCCCCTTAATCACCTTTGTTGTTCTCTGCACTCTTTCTAGAGTTTCAACATTTTTTTTTACATATTGTGGAGACCAAAACTAGATGCAATAGTCCAAGTTGGTCTTACCAAGGCATTATAAAATGGTACTAACACTTTGTGTGATCTTGATTTCTATACCTCTGAGTATTTCTTTCTCTTTCGCTTTGCACATACACATACATGAGCTCACACACCATAAATATATTCAAAACCAACAAATTATCAAAACTGATCTCAGTTTGGCCCATCACGTATTGATGGAACTTGATGAGCTGGGCAAAAACTGACGGCATCTTCAGTAGTGGATTTAGAGAAACTAAAGCTTGCCTTATCAAAGCTCTCTTTATATCCTTTGAATTTTCTTGGGGTTGGCTTTCCTAATCTGGAATGAATCATCTTTCCTTAAATAAAAAATCTTTGGAAATTCTTATATATTATCCAAAGGGTGACATGAATTGTAATAATTTAATAAACTACACTTACTGTGAAGGTCATACACTCTCCAGAGGTCCAGAGAAGATGACATCTCATGCAAGCGAGTCCTATAAGATATGAACTATCCTTTTGTATTTTTGTCCCATTTAATCTGTAAAAATTTAAACAAACAGTTTGACTGTCTCTGTGATGAGTTAATTTGTAACTCACATATTTTCCTCTTTTTTTTTCTATTTTCAATTCAAGACGGAATTAAATGATCCAGATTATTTTCTCTTACTTATACCATCCTACGTCTTGAATATTTAATTGAATCTGCAACGGAGAGAAATGTAAACAGTTTTGATTAGACTTTTCTATAACCTGTCACTTGTATTGCAATTATTCATTAAATCTGTCCCTAGTTTTAATACATTGGAGGTTCTGGGGATGAATTTCTCCATGTTTGATGGGTTGTTTGTAAAAGATGGAACTCATCATTACAAAATGAAATTAGAAAAGCTTCCAGCTTGTTGTCATGATTAACTATAAATAAATGTTAGGTCAAGCTCTGCTCTTTGTTGGTATCAATCTTGCTCTCTTTTTCTATCAGAAAAGGATAGATAGTGGTGTTCCACAAAGAAGGGGGGTCAACCTATTTTACAAAGCACTAGAAGGCAGGACAAGAAGCAATGGATGGAAGCTAATCAAGGAGAGAAGCAACCTAGAACTAAGGAGAAATTTCCTAATGGTGAGGACAATCAGCCAGTGGAATGTCTTGTCTTCAGAAGTTGAGGGTGCACCATCACTGGAGGCTTTTAAGAAGAGACTGGCTGGCCACAATTACTAAGCAAAGGGCCCACATAACGAGTTGCAGATTCCATTCTGATTCTCTTGGAAGTTGTGGGAAATTGGAGGATTCATTGAGTGTTAGATGTAGCACAGCGGTGGACAACATTGTTGAGATTAGGATTGCCTAACCTTTTAGACATTTTGCAGAAGGCCTTCAGGTGATGCTTTGGCCTCTTTTGTCTGCAAGTTGAGCCATGGCAACTGGGCATTTTTTTTATTATTGGTTCGGAACATTTTGATATTTATTTAAGTATCTTCTTAATTCTGAGCAAGTTGGTTAGAGCAGGGCTTTTCAACCTTTTCACCCATTTTACCACTTTTAGGATATGGCAATATCTGAGTACCACCAGCCGCCTAGCAAGGTGTCAAAAACTTGATGACCAAAAAAAAAAAAAGGAACAAAGTAATAAAGTACAGGTAGTCCTCGACTTACAATAGTTCGCTGTTCGAAGTTACAATGGCACTGAAAAAAGTGCCCCCCAAGCCACAGCCGAGCAAGACACCTGCCTGCCCGCCCAGCGGCGCTCTTCCTCCTGTCCGAGGTTTTCATTGTTGTGAGCATTTCTGTTGAGGATTGGCAGTGGGGGGGTGGGGGGTGTTTGGTTTTTATTCCCCCCGTCTGCTGGGTGGTTGCAGCAGGTTTTGGTCACTTCACATGACCCTGGGACACTGTGACCATCATAAATATGAATCAGTTGCCAAGCATCTGAATGTAAATCACAAGACCCGGGAGAGGCTGCAACATTCCAGCTGATCAGCGCTTCTTCTGGGCTCAGCAGAAGCACCAGGATCAGCGCCAAGCTCCAGCTGGATCCTGGCGCTGATCCTGTCGCTTCCACTGAGCCCTGACAGTCCCAAAGAAGCACCAATCAGCTGGAAAGCAGCACTGATCCTGGTGCTTCCGCTGAGCCCTGACAACCCTGCAGCTCCAGACATCTCTCGCTCAGGCTTGTGCGGTGCTGCCACTGGTTCAGCTCATTCCCGTCCCCCGCTACCACTTTTCTAGGATGGTCGCGTACCACCTGCCAGGTGCCCATGTACCACAGGTGGTACCCGTACCACTGATTGAAAAGCTCTGGGTTAGGGGGTACCCCATATATGTCCTTCAGGTTTGGTTCCTCCTAACCAACTTGCTCAAACTGAAGAAGCTACTTGGATAAGAAGCAAAACTTTTTCATACCAACAAGAAAAGAGCTCCTGTTTGACGTGACTCAACTTCCAGAGAATTCTACCTTGATGAATGAAAATCTTCATCGACATTCAGCCCACAGGAGAACTTTTAAGGAATTTTGGAGTAGTTTCAAGAAACAACAACTTGCAATGAGAAAAGTAAAAAAAAAATAATTGTGTTGTGGAATCAGGGTTTAACCAAAAACCTTTTGGTTTAAAGAATGGTTAATGTTTCTTCAATGTAATACAGTACAGTGCACATTTAGCTAAAATATTATTCTGCCCTTGCACATAAGTGGCCAGGTCTCCATGAGAGGAATGACTTTGTAAAATTCACAGTTTCCTCCTAAAAAAAATAAATAAATGGTTATGTCTAATTGATTTAACTAACTTTCCTCCTAAGCTGTTTCTGCCTGGTGAGTTTCTGGATATGTTCCTCCTTTTCACCACATTGTGAGGTTAAGTGAAACAAACCATGTTTCAGAAGAGAACGGCAACAAGCTGTGTATTCCAAAATTCTCAGTCATGGAGTGCCATCAACATGATGTATTGTTCTTTATTTTACTGGTATGGCAGGCCTGATGTCACAACGAAATGGACTGTAACGGCTAATCATCCGTGCCTGATTCAACTTCTGATAACTTTGAGAAAATGTTGGGGGTGAAATGCGACTTGGAAAAGTGAACGGTTTAAATATTTTTTTTCTTTCCGTGCAACAAAAGACGTCAGCGCCGAAGCTTCAGAGCAGTCTGAGCATCAGCACAAATGCACCATGGATGAATTGCGATCTTACATCCTAAATCGAAAATAAACCAGAATGAAATGAATTCTGCAGTGCCAGCAGAATTTTTTTTAAAAAAAATCATCCTGCGAAATCATCAACTGTTTATGGATATTAACTGTTGCTGAATAAAACTTAGTAACAGGGTGTTCAGCGGCCGTTATCTTTCCTGAAAGGAGAAAATTGACATAAAGTCCATCAGGGCAATCAGTAGCATAAAGTAATGGGGGAAATTTTAAAACTCCTCTTTACATTGTGAGATAACTATGTATGTGTATGTATGCACGTGGGTGTATACACAGTACACACACACACAAACACACACACTCATATATATACTGCATCTATATAATATCTATATAATATCTCTATCTATCTATCTATCTATCTATCTATCTATCTATCTATCTATCTATCTATC
>NW_015386139.1:149782-154632 GCF_001527695.2 Protobothrops mucrosquamatus
CATCTATATAATATCTATATAATATCTCTATCTATCTATCTATCTATCTATCTATCTATCTATCTATCTATCTATCTATCCTAGCACATCTATCTATCTATCATCTATCCATCTATCCATCTATCCATCTATCTATCTATCTATCTATCTATCTATCTATCTATCTATCTATCTATCTATCTATCTATCTATCTATCTACCTACCTACCTACCTACCTACCTACCTACCTACCTACCTACCTACCTATCTATCTATCTATCTATCTATCTATCTATCCTAGCACATCTATCTATCATCTATCCATCTCTATCTATCTATCTATCTATCTATCTATCTATCTATCTATCTATCTATCTATCTATCTATCTATCCTAGCACATCTTTCTATCTATCCATCTATCCATCTATCCATCTATCCATCTATCCATCTATCCATCTCTATCTATCTATCTATCTATCTATCTATCTATCTATCTATCTATCTATCTATCTATCTATCTATCTATCTATCCTAGCACATCTTTCTATCTATCCATCTATCCATCTATCCATCTATCCATCTATCCATCTATCCATCTATCCATCTATCCGTCCGTCCGTCCGTCCGTCCGTCCGTCCGTCCGTCCGTCCGTCCGTCCGTCCGTCCGTCCATCCATCCATCCATCCATCTATCTATCTATCTATCTATCTATCTATCTATCTATCTATCTATCTATCTATCTATCTATCTATCTATCTATCTATCTATCCTTGCACATCTATCTATCTATCTATCCATCTATCCATCTATCCATCTATCCATATCTATCTATCTATCTATCTATCTATCTATCTATCTATCTATCTATCTATCTATCTATCTATCTATCTATCTATCATCTATCTAATTATTTTCATAACTGTAGGATCATGTTTTCATCATTACCAATCCTTAAAGATTCTTTAAAGAAAATAATAAATTGTTTTTTTTCCCCAAAACTACCTGGACTGAAATATTAGAAACCAGCTCTGGTGCTACTATACGTTGCAAAGTTACATAGAGAACTAGGATTGGAATCTTAGGGATTTGCTTGGCTGTAAATCTCTTACTCAATTGTTAGTTTTAGGAAAAATAGGCGAATTAATGCATTTGAGGTTCAGCCCTACACATTTATTGCTTAATATAACACCATAATTTGGCATCCTGCTTGTGGCCCATAGGAAGTTCCTTCTGGTTAGGTCAACTATTGCAGCAAAAAGTCAGAAAGAGCAGGGTATAAGAAATGATGCTGTGACATGTAGAGATGGCCTGGCAACACCTTGAGGTGAATGAAAAATGGATTATATTCATGGTGGGTGTAATGTAAGCATACTGTACATCAGAAGAAGGACCAAGAGTCCTTCTAATATTAGACTGTAGGCTTAAAGTTGCAAACACATTGCATTTCAGAAGTTTACCACTAGGTAACAATAACAACAACAATAACAAAGTTGGAAGAGATCTTGGAGGTCATCTAGTCCAACCCCCTGCTCAGGCAGGAAACCCTATACCATTTCGGAGAAATGGCTGTCCAGTCTCTTCTTAAAAACTTCCAGTGTTGGAGCATTCACCGCTTCTGGAGGCAGGTTGTTCCACTGGTTAATTGTTCTAACTGTCAGGAAATTTCTCCTGACTTCTAGGTTGCTTCTCTCCTTGGTTAGTTTCCATCCGTTGCTTCTTGTCCTGCCTTCAGGTGCTTTGGAGAATAGCTTGACTCCCTCTTCTTTGTGGCAGCTCCAAGATTGTCTTGGAGATGTGAAAACTACGGATGGGACATCTGTAGGAGCTCAATTGTTCTGCCACTGATTCATGGATGTTAACATTTTAAATATGTGATCTGCCACATTTTATTATCCTCTGTATAGTATCAATCAAGGTGGTACAACTATCTGGAACATTGCTTGAAATTAAGGCTGATCTTCTTCACAACATCAATCCATCGGGACTGAAACACGGGAGAAGAGCTTGGTCCTTTACAAATGTGCTAAGGCATCAAACGGGCTTTTCTAGTCATCTGACATTTCTGGACCAGGAGAAGTCTATTCAATGGTGTATGTTCTTCAGTTTGACATGAATGAGGGTCTATCCTGGACTCAGTTGCCTTGCTGATGTGGCGATAAGGCAATTGATGCTTTATCCAGAAGAATTAAGAGCTTCTTATATCTGATATACTGTCTTCCCATTTCTGCTTCTACAGTGCTTATCGATCTCACGAGGAAAAGCATCAGATTATTTGAAGCAGAGATGCAGGATACTTTTCAGACGGGAAAACCATGGTTACTCACAATATCCACTTAATTATCCCCAAGGTGCTTTTTCACGAGGCAACTGGACTTCCTTGTTTTTCTTTGAAGATGTTTCACTTCTCATCCAAGAAGCTTCTTCAGAGCTGAAGAAGGGGGAAAGAAAAACAGGAAAGTCCAGTTGCCTTGTGAAAAAGCACCTTGGGGATAATTAAGTGGACATTGTGCATAACCATGGTTTTCCCATCGGAAATGTATCCTGCATCTCTGCTTCAAAGAATGTGATGCTTTTCCTCATGAGATCGATAAGCACTATGACCTGGATGACTGAGAATCTCCATAGTCATATCAGCTTGATTGAGTATAATCAATATGATTACTCCCTTGTATTCAGCATGTTTTCTCTTCCATCACATTAAAAATGATACCCAAAGCCAATGGCGGGATTCAGAATTTTGCCACCTCCCAAGAGATGTCATGCTCTTGGAAATTATAGGACAGTGATGGCGAACCTTTTAGAGACCGAGTGCCCAAACTGCAACCCAAAACCCACTTATTTATCACCAGGTGCCAGGTGGGCATGGCCCACTGGGTGGGCGTGGCTGTGGTGGTCATGGCAGACTGGGTGGGTGTGGTCAAGGCGGGCATGGCCACCTCGATGTTGCTGTGGGGAGGGATGCCTGTGGGGGCCGGGCAGGGTTGGGGGAGATCCAGGGGATCTCTGGCAGGTGGGGTGGTGGGCAGGAGGCTTGTTCTCCAGGGTGAGGCAAGGCGAGGCAGGGAGGGGGTGCCACTGTCGCAGGGCAAGGTGAGGCAGGGGCCGGGCCGGCTGCTGCCTGACACCATTGGCCCCCGCACACAGAGGCCAGCGAGCACATGGGGGCCGATAGTGTCCGTCAGCAGCCACAGCCTGCTGGCCCTTCGACCGGTACACTCTGGGGCTCCGCAGCCCACCACCAGCAGTTCAGAGAAGCCGCCTCTGAGCTGGACGGCCAGCCCACAGCTGAGGAGGCGATGCAGTGGGTCGTGCCCAAGAAAAGGAGAGCATGCGAGGCCAGGAGGGATGGGACAGGGGAGGGAAAGCAGCCGTGCTGGGATGAATCTGGCCACATAGGACCTCGGCGAGTTAGCGGGTGGCTGATTGAAGAGGGACAATTGCCATCTCCGGGGCATGGCGGGCGTGCCCACAGAGAGGGCTCTGAGTGCCACCTCTGGCACGCGTGCCATAGGTTCGCCACCACTATTATAGGAGAAGAAATGGCAGAACCTGGAGAGGGAGTTAAATGAAGGATGAGCCTAGAATCCCTACATAGCCACAAGCAAATTTAGTCCTCTAGGCTAATTCCTCTTTTAATTCCATCCTCCAGGTTCTGCCACTCCTTCCCCTACAGAAATACACAGTTGTACTTCCTGTGATATGGCCGGAAACTGACACACCCAGAGAGAATCTCTCTCTCTTTCTGGACTGTTGTTTTTTTTCAACTTACTAAGAGAAGAAACAAGAGTATATGTGTGACCATCTCAATTCTAGTGTCTGAACCTATAGGGGGTATTACTGAATTCCCAGTCATGAATGTTATCTATTTCTCCCCTTGGGATACTGTATCAGTCTATCAACAAAAGCTGGTCTAGGACGTTGCACCCATCAATTCATTTAAGCCAGTTCTTTAACCAGCAAAGCCTCAGGTGGGCCTGGGGAACAAAGCTATACTTAGCCACTACATCTGGTGTACTTTTAATAACTGTAGTCCATCTGCAAGATTTCAAATTTCTGCTGTTACGTTATCAATAAGTAGTATAGAAATATTACCTGCTGGAAATGATGCAATGCTAAGATTTTTTTTTTCCCCTTAGATTACAGAAACAGGGAAGGGATGAATGGAATACCTGAAGCATAAATCAATGGGTAACAGTCCAGAGGATTCAAAAATACTGCTCCTTGCACATTGTTAATATGTAACTATTAAAATTAGTTATTGTAAATCATTCTACATTATTGTATTAATATCTACTTATATCGGAATTATCAAACACACATTTCTTTCATTAGCAAGTGACTTTCAGTTCACAATGTGAGAGGACTCAGATTGGCTGAAATTAATACTTTTTTTGATTCTTATTTTGTGTAAAGCCTGCTCAGTTTTATTTTCTCGGAGCTTGGTGTGATAGTCTTGCAACCTGCAGAGCACACGATCAGTTTGAAATAAAAATGCAGCATGAGTTTAAACAATCTTTTATAAGATTGTGCAGGTAGAAATTTAGTTATTATTATTATATTTTTATTATTATATTTTGATTTATATCCCGCCCTTCTCCCCACAGGGACTCAGGGCGGCTCACAACATATTTAAAACAAAACATACCCACAATCCCCGCCTAATAAAACCGAATTAAAACCAAATATTTTAGAGTTGTGATATTAAAATTTTCTAAAAAACCCAATTTAAAATCCTCCCTAGGCCAGGCCCGCTTGTTGGAAAAGCCATGTCTTGAGGGCGCGGCGGAAAGTAAGGAGATCCGGAATCATCCGGATCTCGGGGGGTAGTTCGTTCCAGAGGGCAGGGGCACCCACAGAGAAGGCCCTCCC
>NW_015386139.1:155822-164017 GCF_001527695.2 Protobothrops mucrosquamatus
CAAAATCCTCGGCCCTCCCCTCCAGGGGATCCCCCCCCTCAATTGAAGGAGGGAGCGGGTCACCCTGAAGAGGGCGGCCGGGCGGTTATCTGATGACGCGATGAGTGAGGAATAGTAGTTAGTCCTAGCCACCCTCATCGCCACTAGGTAGGATCTAACATGTATCCTTACCTGTGTTCGATCAGATTCGGTTCGGCTGTCCCTCCAACTGCTCTCTAGGCGTCTTTTCCGACGTTTCATCTCTCTCAGCTCCCCGGTAAACCAGGGAGCTAGTCGAGATCTACATCGGGTCAGAGGCCGCAAAGGCACGACCCGGTCCAATGCAGCGGCGGCAGCTGTCTCCCAAGCCGCCGCCTGGTTTTCCGCCGAGTCGTGGACCAGATCCTCTGGATATGGCCCAAGCTCCGTCAGGAACCTCTCAGGGTCCATCAGTCGCCTGGGACGGAACCATCTAGTTATCTGCTAACACTGACCTTTCTCAAATGTTCTTGTGCACTCCTCGGCTCACGAAAAGCATATAAAAATGTATTTAAAGGTTATTTTGTAAGCTAAATAAACTTTATAGCAATGTTATGCAAAAAAAAAATCAACAGGCATGCATTTAAGTATGCAATTTTCATGTAGTTGGTTTGGCTAGATGGAAATTCATTCTCCATGTAGAGCATCCAATAGTTTAGCATTCAGCGTGGAGAAGAAATTAAGGAGATGAGTTTCTGTTCCTTATACAGTCAAACAGTACAATTTGGGCATATTTATCATTTGAACCATTTTAGATATTATTAAAAATATTGGTAATCCTATATGTTCCCATTAAATCCCCTATGGCGAAGATTTGAAGGACGAAGGGAAGACCCAAAGAAAACAGATGAATAAGGTAGATTTTAGAAGAAACCAGTCTACAAGTTCAGTGAGCATACTAAAACACAGGACCACAAGTTGACGACAACTTGTACTACAACTCATCTCCAGTGGTGGGATTCAAATAGGTGAACAACCGGTTCTCAGTGTGGATGCCGCTTCCGGAAGTCCGTTCTGGGCCTGGGCAACAAAAAATTAGTTACCGGTTCTGCCGAAGTGGTGTGAACTGGCTGAATCCCACCACTGGTCTGAGTGAATTGAGTGATAAATGAGCAATCCATTTTTCTGCCAGCTGATTGCTAGTTCAAACTGTCCAGGTTGCTTCCTTAGCATCAGTGATAATTTCTTGTTCACTTGGAAGAAGGTAAGGGTCTGCATGAAACATGGCACTGAAATGTGGCACCTTCCATTGCTAGTCCCTCTCAAAACAAGAAGAAACAGATGAAAGCTTATCAAGAAAAGAGTCCAACTTAACAGAGTTCCCCAAACTTTCCAGCTTTGTGGCCTGGCTTGGGGCGATGGGAGAGGGGACAGTTATTCATAAGTGGTAGGCAAGCACTTGCCTGCTGCTCACACGAATGGAGGACATACCCCGTGCTTGCCTGCTCCTCATGCAAGGACAGATGTGTTCTCACCCGCTATTTCCGTGGCTTGGTTCCAAAGGGCTCAAGGCCTGATAGTGGGCTGAGGGAGACCCCTGCAATCTAAAATTAAGGAGAAATTTCCGGTCAGTGAGAACAATTAACCAGTGGAACAGCTTGCTTTTAAAAGTGGTGGGTGCTCCATCACTGGAGGTTTTTAAGAAGAGATTGGATAGCCAGTTGTCTGATGTGGTATAATGTCTCCTGCTTGGGCAGGGGGTTGGACTAGAGGACCTCCAAGGTCCCTTCCAACTCTACTCTTCTATTCTGTTCTGTTTTATCATAAGAAATCAGGGTGGCCAAATGTATTTCAGAACCAAGTAAAAAAGTGTACTATATCTATATCTACTGTATATCTATATCTATATCTACTGTATATCTATGTCTATGTCCATGTCTATGTCTATGTCTATATCTATCTATCTATCTATCTATCTATATCTATATATCTATATATCTATATATATAGGTAGGTAGGTAGGTAGGTAGGCAGGCAGGCAGGCAGGCAGGCAGGCAGGCAGGCAGGCAGGCAGGCAGGCAGACAGGCAGGCAGACAGACAGACAGACAGACAGACAGACAGACAGACAGACAGACAGACAGATAGATAGATAGATAGATAGATAGATAGATAGATAGATAGATAGATAGATAGATAGATAGATAGATAGATAGATAGATAGATAGATAGATAGATATCTTGACTATTCTGAAAATTAAAATGGCACTAACCAGGAGGTGGGGGAATAATAACAAATATGAGAAAGAAAGGGAAAGCAGGTGAACCGAAGTAAAATAAATAACAAATGATTAAGACCTGAATAAAATGGAGACACGTTGAGTATAAAAAATGTGCATTGTAATAGCCCAAATGGCATAATAAAGCAACAAATTTCTTCTGATGATTCGGTGGCAGCAAATATTATATTTGAAACTGGGGTTATGCTAAATAAATGACATAAAATCTTCTGTGCTCAAAAGTTCCCTTGGTAACCATACTAACTCTGTCTATCACAATTCCCAATTTCCTTAGTCCCCGAGACAGCCATGCTGTGTTCTACTTTGAGGCCTTCTTTTTTTTTTTAATAATTCAGAAAGATCTCTGATTTCCTCGCCTAACATAACATCTCCTAGTTGGCATTGAGGTGGTTTCTTGAGAACATCAGGGCTCAGGAAGCAGAGACAGTAGAAACCATATAACAAAGTATGAAAGTTGGAAACTAGTCATAATTGGGGTTGGCAGGAGGGAGGGAAGCATTGTTCTCGTCCCTTTGACATCCGCTGCTGATATCTTCATTTGTAAGTTTGCATATCCTGAATCCACAATGAAAGTTCCATAAAAATTCAGATCTCAGCTGGATTCTGTACAATAATAAAAGCTCCTCTGAGTTATGTTGAGCATCGCTGCTCATCTCTCTCTCTCTCTCTCTCTCTCTCTCTCTCTCTCTCTCTCTCTCTCTCCTCCTGTAGTTTCCTTGGCAACATCATGGAGGAATTTAACATTGCTTCCTTCCAGATGTTTCTTTCTGCCTTGCCTGCAGCACAAGGTTTTTATGGTGGCATCCCATTTAAATACTAAGAGGTTCAGGGTCAGATTTAAAAAGATGGTGACGCCAAAGCTCTGCCTGGTTTTTATCTGCATTACAAATGTGATAGGCCTAAAAACACAGGAAGGATTTTTGATTATACCACTGTGACCATCATCTTGACTTTGTTTCTTTTCTTTCTTTCTTTTTTGTACTACACTCTGCAGGCAACTCTGAGAAAGTCTAAAGCAGGGGTAGGCAACCTTGGCTCTCTTATGACTCGTGGACTTCAACTCCCAGAATTCCTGAGCCAGCCATACTGAGGGGAAAGGGAGAGTTGCAATGTATGGCTGTGAAAGTTGGACCATAAGAAAGGCTGAGCGCAAAAGAATTGAGGCCTTTGAACTATGGTGCTGGAGAAGAGTCCCCTGGACTGCAGGGTGCTCAAACCGGTCAGTCCTAGAGGAGATCAACCCCGACTGCTCTTTAGTGGGCCAGATCCTGAAGTTGAAACTCAAGTACTAATGAGAAGGAAGGACTGACTGGAGAAGAGCCTGATGTTGGGAAAGATAGAAGAAGGGGACGACAGAGAATGAGGTGGCTGGATGGAGTCACTGAAGCAGTAGGCGTGAGCTTCAATGGACTCCAGAAGATGGTAGAGGACAGGAAGGCCTGGAGGAACATTGTCCATGGGGTCGCGATGGTCGGACACGACTTTGCAACTAACAACAACAACAGATCATTAATCGGGTAATCATTAATAAGTAATCCAGTGACATAATAGCAGGGTTCCCATATTGGAGGAGCTCCTAGAAAGATGAGGAGATCAAATTATTTTCTGTTAGAGAATTTTAATTTCTCTATTTGGTGAAAATAAATCAGAAGCTCTCACAGTTGACTGCATTTAGCTGATTCAAATAAACTCTTTATATTCATATAAAAATATTTACAACACCATATATTCTTCTTCATAGCAACATAGCATAAATGAAGACTTCTTACAGCAGAGACAGACCAGAGACCTGAGACCCAGCTTCTAACTCAATAACCTTTTTGCAGACTCAATAGCACTTTCTTCACATTGGCTGACTGAGTTACCACATGACTCTTCCTGCTCATGAATATTCCAACATTTTCCAAAGCACCAAATGTCAAGATGAGAAACAATGGATGGAAACTAATCAAGGAGAGAAGCAATCTGGAATGAAGGAAAAATTTAGTGAGAGCAATCAACCAATAGAACGGCTTGCCTTCAGAATTTGTGGGTGCTCCATCACTGGAGGCTTCCAAAAAGAGACTGGACAGCCATTTGTCTGAAAGGGTATATGGTCTCCTGCTCAAGCAGGGGGCTGGACTAGAAGACCTTCAAGGTCCCTTCCAACTCAATTATTCTATGTTCTGTGAAAATTGACCGTATAGTGTACAGATCTGAAGGAGTTAATTTTTAGACATTTTCACTTCCATTGGGTAATAATAAGCTATTTTCACATAAACTGACCACATATTCTATACCAGTTTACTGGAATCCTTGGGGCTTCTGAATAATAACAATAGGCAGGATTTTGCTAATTGCAGAATATTTAGCAACTACTGACCTAGTTAGTTTTTCATCTCTCATGATGTAAACTATCCTTGGTTTCCTTCCCACACTGTGGTCAAGTCATCACATTTTGCCTCTTATTAAAGACGTATATGAAAAATCCAATGACATTTCAGGAGGTAAGATACTACATTCAGTATCTTCTCTCTCTCTCTCTCTCTCTCTCTCTCTCTCTCTCTCTCTCTCTCTCTCTCTCTCTCTCTCTCTCTCTCTCTCTTTCATTCTCTCTCTTTCTCTCTCTCTTTCATTCCCTCTCTCTCTCTTTCTCTCTCTCTTTCTCTCTCTCTCTTTCATTCTCTCTCATTCTCTCTCTCTTTCTCTCGATGCTGATATCTCATCCTGCTCTGAGAAATGCCCTGCATGATTGACTAATGCCTTCTCTGAATAACAATTGTCAGCATATTTTTGTGCTCATTTCCCTGATCTAAATTTCTTATTTCCTTCTCTCGGTTCTTAAGTCTTTCGCAGGTGTAACATGCCTGTTTAAATAATATGAGACAGGATTTCACTGTACAGACTTTGAGCAAAACATGTGCAATCCCTTTATATTTAGTGTCATTATACCAAAGTCTGATCCATCTTAATATCATAGTAAAAGATACAGATAGATAGATAGATAGATAGATAGATAGATAGATAGATAGATAGATAGATAGATAGATAGATAGATGATACATGTGTGTGTGTATGTGAGAGAGAGAGAGAGAGAGAGGGAGAGAGAGAGATGATAGATAGATAGATAGATAGATAGATAGATAGATAGATAGATAGATAGATAGATAGATAGACAGATAGACAGACAGACAGACAGACAGACAGATAAGAGCAAGAGATTATTATTATTGTTGTTGTTGTTGTTGTTATTATTATTATTATTATTATTATTATTATTATTATTATTATTATTATTAATCATCCCACAGTCAGCCAGATGTTCAGACTGGATTTGGTATTTTTTTCTACTTATCGAGTCCTTCCCAAGGACCTGGGATAGGCAGATGTGGAAGTTTGATGGTATTACAGATATCGTCGCAGGATGGAAGCAGTTCCTAGTAAGGCCGCCTTTTGCAATTGACTAATGGCGAATTTGTCAATGCCAATGGTGTTCAAGTGGTGCTCCAGTTGTTTTGGGACTGCACCCTATTACTATTGGTACTACCCTTGTTTGCCTTTGCCTTTGCTATTATTATTATTATTATTATTATTATTATTATTATTATTATTATTATTATTATTATTATTATTATTATTATTATTATTATTATTATTATTATTATAATACAAGGAAAAATCAGTTCAGGTTCTTAGTTATAAAATTGTCATGACTTTTTAACATGAAATGAACGTTAAGATTACGGTTTTCAAGCTGCAACTTTACATTTAAAAAGTCAGCTAAAAGGGAACACTTAGATGCAAGAAGAAGGAAGGAAGAAAGGAAGAAAGGATTGTTCTCTGTGCAATTATACAATTATATAATTTTACTGTGGAATGAATATATTATGCACAAAACCAACAAAAGTATGATTTTTTTCCCCTTACTATTAGCAGTATTAAAGAGTTTTCTCCCCTTAAGTCCATTGGTTTAATGACAGTAATATATAAATTAAGCATAGGTTCTGCATTGAAAATATTAATGGCAGTAAAATGATTGTAATACTTTCTTTTATTGATTTTCATCCAAAAATAATAATCATAATCATCCTCGGTCCATTCTAACTGTATAATTACCAATAATATTGACTCACTAACAATAGCAATACCACTTATAATATTGCTTCAGAGTTCTTTACAGCCCCCTCTAAGTGGTTTACAGAGTCAGCATATTGCCCTCAACAATATGCCAAGACCCCCATTTTAGTGACCTTGGAAGGATGAAAGGCTGAGTCAACCTTGAGCCAGTGAAAATAGAACTGCTGGCAGTCGGCAGAATTAGCCTGCAATACTGCATTCTAACCACTGCACCATCACAGCTCTTTTAAATATCATAAACAAACAAACAAATATCTTATATTAATATGAACCTATTTCCAGAATATTGCAGAAATTGAATTCTAGAAATAGGTTCATACTAGTGTAATTTATTTTTTTTCTAAATATATAAGATCTAAAGTAATTTTATACTGTCTATTAGCAAGACAAAAATATATTAGCACCTATGGCAGACTATCAAACACAAACAACTAGGTTCACATGTGAACAATTATTGCTTAAGACTATACAAAAGAAGCTTCTTAGATTGATGGTTTGTACCTGGGTAAAACTAGATAAGGTTCAATGGCATTCAAGGGGGCTTGGATCTTGCCCTTTATGTCCATGTAGGAATTTCAGACTAATTCCCTATTTGACTCCCCCTGGTTCTGCCAGTCTCTCTCCAACATAGATTTCCAAAAACTATTAATCTATTACCTTTTTGTTTGTTTGTTTGTTTGTTTGTTTGTTTCCTTTAAATATACAAAGTGACTGATGCTCAGAAAGTTAAGTTGGATAACTTTGGATTCAGGAATCAGTAGATAGAAGATAGAAATGACAACATTGAATATTATTATGGATGCATTAAAGAATGCATTTTGGTGAGCAGCAATAATAAGATCAATTAAACCAAATCAAAGGGTGAATAATTCCAACATGGCAACATAAATTGCTGTATTATTTGAAGAATTTTTGCCAGGCTAACTCAGCAGAATTTGGGCGAAGCAAAAGTATTTGAAGTTGTGCTGATTTTAATTAGTTTTTAGTCTGTACTTAAGTATTTATGTCATTATAGATTTAAGCTGTTTAATTTAGTCATCCTCTTTTTTAAAAAAAAATCAATGCATCTTGGCTGGGTACTTGCTGCCTGAGTAATTATGCACCATTTCAAATTTGCCAGTTATTTTTTATTTATAAAGTCTTGAAGGCGTTGGATTTTGAAGTCCTTGCTTACCAAACCACATTATATGCCACTGATCAGATCAAACATTCTAGTTTTCTATAGCTCACAGCTATTTAATTTCTTTTAAAATCACATGTCCTCCCTCATTACACATACATTTGTAAACAGTGAATAAAGAACAATTTCCCTTTCTTTGACATGCAGAAGTATCCAAGACTTGTGAAAAAGACCCCAAAAGAGCTTGGTTGGAAAATCTATGAGCAGATAGTACTAATATTTTTAAGTACTTGGCCTTAAATTCTACAAAAAAAATTCTGGGATTTCTTTTTTTTTTTTTTTGCCAGTTTTCTACACATATGGGGAATATAGCTGTATACTCAATTTTCTTGGTTCCATCCTTTTAATGTTTGGAGCACCACATATTTTAGGCATATTCTATACCAGAGGTAGGCAACCTTGGCTCTTTTATGACTCGTGGACTTCAATTCCTAGAATTCCATGCTAGCTCAGGACTTCTGGGAGTTGAGGTTCATGAGTCAATAAAGAGTCAAGGTTGCTTACCCCTGTTCTATACCAAGGGGCTAAGATTCAGGAAGATGGAGAAATTGTACTCTGAAGCAATGGAAAAAAAGGATTCTCTGGAAACTAAAACATCTCAGAGAATAATCTCTTTGCTAGTCTGAGGTAGAGGAAATTACAT
>NW_015386139.1:166178-169030 GCF_001527695.2 Protobothrops mucrosquamatus
GGTCTCGGAGGTAACCAGGTCCAATGCCATGGTGCGCTTTGAAGATGATAATCAACACCTTGAAGCGCACCCGGAAGGCCACAGGCAGCCAGTGCAGCTCGCGCAGCAGCGGCGTTACATGGGAGCGACGAGTCGCTCCCATCACCGCCCGCGCGGCCGCATTCTGGACCAACTGGAGCCTCCGAGTGCTCCTCAAGGAAAGCCCATAAACATTTCCACCTAGACAATCTTGACTGATCCCCAAAATCCAAATGGGTTTAGATGTGGCTAGTGCTTGGGTGAATCACCTTTAGAAATAGCAGGGCTAAACTAAATAAGAATATGGGAATAGTTCCTGGCAATGATAAACAACTTCCATATTATTACTAAGAAAACTAACCTGGGTGCCATCGTGAAGGTCAATGGATATTCTCAATCATCCATCCTGGAGGCTGAAGCATATAAGGAATGGCTGCTGGAATTGGGTATGTCTAGTTTAATGAAGAGAAGGACGAGGGGGGACATGATAGCAGCCTTCCAGTATCTCAGGGGCTGCCCCAAAGAAGAGGGAGTCAAGTCATTCTCCAAAGCGCCTGATGGCAGGACAAGAAGCAACGGATGGAAACTAACCAAGGAGAGAAGCAACCTAGAACTAAGGAGAGACTTCCTGACAGTTAGAACAATTAACCAGTGGAACAACCTGCCTCCAGAAGCGGTGAATGCCCCAACACTGTAAGTTTTTAAGAAGAGACTGGACAGCCATTTGTCTGAAATGGTATAGGGTTTCCTGCCTGAACAGGGGGTTGGACTAGATGACCTTCAAAGTCCCTTCCAACTTTATTATATTATTATTATTATTATTATTATTATTATTATTATTATTATTATTATTGTTGTTGTTGTTGTTGTTGTTGTTGTTATTATTATTATTATTATTATTATTATGGTTGTCCTAAAGGTGCTTTTTCAGGAGGCACCTGCACTTTCTTGTTTTTCTTTGAAGATATTTGACTTCTCATCCAAGAAGCTTATTCAGCTCTGACTGGATGGTGGGGAATGGAAGCATTTATGAATAAATAAGAGAGAAGCAAAATATGTTCAGAGAAAAACGAGGAAGTCCAGTTGCCTCTTGAAAAAACACCATCAAGTCTCCAGCAGCGAAATTTAACCAGGAGACATTATTTAAGCATCCTTAAGGATGGTTTTTTTTTTATCGGCTTCACTTGACGATTCACAAACTGGCCCAGTCTGAATTTCCTTTATTCAGCAGGAAATAAGATTGAACTCATTTAAGATTAATTATGCTCTGTGCATAAGGCAGAGTCTGCCAATTGTTCTGCATTTTCTAAAAAAAAAAAAATACAACAAAAGGAAACACGTTGTATATTGTCAACTGTTATCATTTTTCTTCAAATTATGCTGAGAAAAAAAGCCGCAAAATTTTCTCTACCTCAGGTATTAATTTAAAATAATATAGAAGTCTTTTCCTTTCATCAGCTGATAAAAGAGTTAGAGGAAGTTAAC
This sequence comes from Protobothrops mucrosquamatus, assembly GCF_001527695.2. Taxonomy (NCBI): domain Eukaryota; kingdom Metazoa; phylum Chordata; class Lepidosauria; order Squamata; family Viperidae; genus Protobothrops; species Protobothrops mucrosquamatus. Next base: position 167,682 of record NW_015386139.1, read on the forward strand.
AAATCTGAAAAACAACGCAATTTAACCAACTCATCGGTTATCGGCACTATCGCCCAGTAAATGCTGATCTGTGTTTCAGCTGTGAAATATGTCAAATATCAATGAAAATTGAATTAACAAAACAATAAAAGAATTATCTTAGGCAAAACAAACAAACAAACACCCTATACACGTAGACATATCTGATTAATATTCAGTCAATATAAAAGCAGGCAGATGAAATCTTGTAAAAGGGTTCAACAGCAAAATAAACACTTTTTTTTTTTTAAATGCACAAATAAGGAATAGATTTCTTAAATGTTTGTATTATTTAGATGAATCTAAACCTGGGCTGAGACTGCCCATCTGGTTGAGAATGTGAATAGCAGAACCGTCAATGAATGCAAAGTTTTGATGTCTTCTGAAACTCTGAAGAAATGAAGACATTTGTCTGGTCCCACTTCAACAGCCTTGGGACATTTTTATTTTTTTTTTGCCTTTTCTTCCATTGGGATGAATGTGGAGGAATTGTTTTATTCCAGTGTGAATGGTGAAATAAATCAGAATTTTTTTCTCCAGGCTCTGTAGATAGAATAGAATATAACTGGAAGTCTTCTAGTCCAGCCCCCTGCTCAAGCAGGAAAATTTATGCTTGAACCTATGTCAGACAAGTGACTGTCTAGCCTCTTCTTTAAAACCTCCAGTGATGGAGCACCCATGATTTCTGAAGGCAAGCTGTTCCACTGGTTAATTGTCCTCACTGTTAGGAAGCTTCTCCTTAATTCCAGGTTGCTTCTCTCTTTGATTAGTTTCCAACCATTGTTTCTTGTCCTGCCTTCGGGTGCTTTGGAGAATAAGTTGACCCCCTCTTCGTTGTGGCAGCCCTTCAAATACTGGAATACTGCTTTCATGTCACCCCTATTTCTTCTTTTCTTTAGACTAGCCGAACCCAAGTCCTGCAGCCCTTCTTCATATGTTTTACTCCCCAGGCCTTTGATCATCTTAGTTGCTCTTCTCTGAACTTTTTCCAAAGTTCGGGAGATCTACATAAAACAAACGGCCCCCAGGAACCATACACTTGTAGCACTAATGAATTCAATTTCCATTTGTACGTTCAGTTGTTTCTTCAGATACTAAACATGACATCCAAAAGCCATTTCAATTAAAAATTCATGAACGTTATTCACAAGAACAACCGTAAACATTGCCAACATTTTTCTGGAAACATAAAAAAAGCTTCATGCAAATTAACTTCGAGAATTCTCAGTAGGCCGTGCAAAATAATTTTATTGCATTTTATATAGCTTTGGAAGAAAAAATGATTTATGTATATGTATATGTGCACTGCTTTTTTTCTGAAAAAAAAAAAA
>NW_015386139.1:170850-208895 GCF_001527695.2 Protobothrops mucrosquamatus
ATGTTTCAGGAGAGAGAATGACAGAGATAGGTTTTTATCCACTACTGCTTGGCTGTGAGACATATTTAATTGAATTCATTATGCATTTTTGTGACTCTCAATAGCAAATTATGAAATATCATGTTCCCTTGCATATTCAAGGGAAATTTTGCATTGCAAAATCTTACCTTGTTTGCATCACTGGAAACAAAAACAAAACAAAACAAAACAATTTCCTGCCATAGTTTTTGAACTCTGAAGGGTTTTACACTTTGCAAATGTTCAAACAGCTGTTTCAATAAAATCTCTATATTCCAGTTGAAATGCCACCTGAAAACATTTATCCACAGCATGTTTATTTTCAAAACAAGGACAGTTGACTATATGAAGGGATTTTTTTGTGTGAAATGCTCGATAGATTCTGATCCAATTTATCTTAGCAGTTTATCCTTTTTTTTCTTACTGTATATTCTTTTATATTTTAATTGTTATTGTTATTGTTGTTATTATTCATATAAATTGGCACCAATTTTTTGTTCTTTATTTTTTTTTTCTGAGGATCAAATGCTTATGCGGCCATTGTCGTTGATAACTTCTGTTAATCAATTATTTTTTTTAAAGTGCCATTTCCTTAATCAAAATTCTCCTTTCAAGCACGTGTGCCACACAATTTTAGCACACAATGTTCAGGACCCACCTTTTTTTTTTCTTCCAGGAGTGTGTGTGTGTAGGGATTGAATTGGATTCTAGTCTTGCAATTTTTGGTTGTCTGCTTTTAGTATCAGAAAGTGTGGGGATATTTTAAGTTAAATTTAAAGTATTATATGTCAGAAGATACCATTTACTGTATGCTATTTTTATCCATTTTAGAGGGTAGGGAGAAAGAATTGTATGTTTATCCTACTTTTTGTAAAGAAAGCTTTGAATGTTTGTGTTTGTTTGCAAGCATAACATTGCCTTTATTTCTATTATATTGGCATTTGTTCTACTGCATACATTGATAGTCACTAAAGTGTACAGTACAAGCAAAGATATTGGAAAAAGGCCGAAAAATGGTACGTTATTGGGTTTTGTTTGTTTTAAAAAAAAACCCAAACAAAGTAAAATTTACAATAAGAGACACCATGGGGACAATTGGTAGCAACTACAAGTTAATTGGTTTTCATGTATGAAATGTGAATCAGATATATATTCTATAGATGTAAATATCCTTGGTAGATGGCTTTTAAAGTAGCATAAACTTTTTTTTAATTTTTTTTTAAAAAGAAGCTCACACAAGGATTCAGTTATGTAAAGAATATTTCCTACTACTGAAAAATAAATTAAAATCCAGAAAGAACCCTAGGCAGATAGGATTCCTATTAAATAGTGTGTGTATATATGTAAGGATACCTTTATATATTTTTTTGGGAATTTGCATAGTAATATCTCAGATACTGTGCATATACAACGAATTGGAATAATCCATTAATAGTAATTGGATTATGCTGCCATTTCATTATAAGGTATCTATGGAAGTAGGTAAGAATCAGAATTTTATTTTATTTCTATTAAATACAGGCCAAGAATTATTCCTTGAAATTATTCCTGTTCAGTAAAAATGGATATTAAGAGAAGGAAGAAAATACCTGTGAATCTCTAGGGAAGAATAAAGGTAGTAAAACTTAATACGGCTTCAGAATTGACGTATACTTTGAGAGCGTTTTCTATGTTAATTTCACTTAGATACTTTGAACAAATTAGTAGTTAATTTGTTATGCAATAGGCAAACACCAAGGATTCCTTTTTTAAAGCCATAGCTTTTCTATAATACTAGAGATTTTAATTTACCAGATTTTAAACTATACCATTGGGTCTCCTTGTTTACTTCAATAAAATGAAAATTATATTGAATATGTACCTTTGTGGGTTCAACTGGAGAGTTATTATCTGGCAGCCTTGATATCTTGGCAAATACTTGGTTCCAGCTACAAATTCAATAATATGCCTCATACTTGAAGCACTTAGATATATTTGGACATTGTTGGATAAAGAATTAAAATGTGATGTAAACTCATGTGCTGCCATACAGTGCAGTATATCTTATTTTATAAGGATGGGGAAAACGTATTCAGGAGAAGAATCAGTTTGAAAATAAGATAGTTAATCAATAAATTATGAATGTTAATTTTAAAAAGTCAAAAGATTATGCAAGGAATAATTTGCCTGAAATAGCTGAATGTATATTCACTTAAATTGTGCATTAGTCCCCGACTTAAAACAATTCATTTAGTGGCCGTTTGAAGTTACAACGGTGCTGAAAAAAGTGAGTTTTTCACACTTACGACCGTTGCAGCATGCCCATGATCACGTGGTCAAAATTCAGATGCTTGGCAACTGGTTCATACTTATGACCATTGATGTGTCCCAAGGTCACGTGATCCTTTTTTACGACCTTCTGACAAGCAAAGTCAATGGGGAAGCCAGATTTACTTGACAACCGGGTTACTAGCTTATCAGATGCAGTGATTCACTTAACAACTTGGCAAGAAAGGTCGTATAATGGGGCTTAACAAATGTCTCACTTAAGAGAAATTTTGAGCTCAGTCGTAAGTCTAGGACAGGGGTAGGCTACTTGGCTCTTTTATGACTCGTGGACTTCAACTCCCAGAATTCCTGAGCCAGCATGGCTTGGCTTGGAAACCTCTCCCTTTCCCCTCAGCATGACTGGCTCAGGAATTCTGGGAGTTGAAGTCCACGAGTCATAAAAGAACCAAGGTTGCCTACCCCTGGTCTAGGACTACTCTGTATTGTCTTTGTTTAGTCCAGAGGCATTCACAAATTCTGAAATGATAGTAGTTATGAAGACGTGGGGAAACATTTTTATAAAATGTAAACCAACCATTGAATATTATCATTTTTTTTAAAAAAAAAATCTGGATAATGTACAAGAAATTTGAAATGGAGAATTGGAGTATTTGAGGAATACCTTTCGAAGAATATTAAATGTACCGGTATTTCTTATGCTCTGAAGTCAATTATTCTTTTTCAACAAAGAATGGCTTTTGATGTTTATGTTTTTAAACGTTTAGATAACTTTATTACATCTGAAAGCATTCTGGTGCACAAAATTTGACTTGGTCCTTTAACACTGCTTTTTAGTTAGACATTAGCATCTATGGTGAAGCAGGCATATGGGAAACAGTGAAGGTTTAAAGATGTTAATATATTATTAAATTATATGCCCCAAACTTGTCGTTTCTGTTCTTAGGAGGTGCTTTTGATATACCACACTGGAACATATCAAAGTAAAATTATTAATTCCTAAAAGGAAATTGAGGCTTAATTGTCATGTTTCATCTTTTGAACTGCCTCTTTATCCACAGAAAAGAACAAATGGGCCTTATGATTCTCTGCAGTCTAGATTCAACATATTGTTTAAAAATGGAGTTGGAGTAAGTGTTATAAAAATATAACTAATATTTTTATACTGTAAATACAAATACATAGGGAGATGAATGGAGATGAAATGTTTGCAGCCAAATCGCTAAGCACTGAGATCAAACCAACAGCCCAACAAATACATATATTTGTATATAAATATATAGTATATACAATCTAGAGCCAGATTGATCTAGTGGTTAAGCCATGAGGCTAAAAACCAGGAGACTGTAAGTTCCAGTCCTACCTTAGCCATGAAAGCCAGTTGGGTAACTTTAGGCCAGTCACTCTTTCTCAGCCCAGCCTACAATAGAATAGAATAGAATAGAATAGAATAGAATAGAATAGAATAGAATTGTGTTATATTACACAAAATTGGACATTCTTTGCTTGTATTGAACTAATCCTAGGGAGAATGGAAGACGTAGCATTTGGCTCCCAACCCTTGATGAACATGACTCATCTCTTTCTTTCTCAATCAACTTTATAATGTTCTCATAATCCCACCAGACAGCATTAGGTTCTTTCTGTTCAGTGCCTTTTGATTTATCTTTGGGTATAAGAACAAAAGATGGCTTTAATTTCTTGCCAAAGCTCCCATTTTATTACCCTAGAAATATTGCCAGCTTGAGACCTTTGACTTAGAGAGAATGAGAATAATCTGGAGAAGATGGTAAACATCTTTGTCACTTCAAGGATAAATTAGAATAATTCTCAATGATATTCAAATATTCTAGGTTACACAACTATGAGTGGTAAAGAAATGGCGTAGATGTAGATAATATAGATATAAATGTACATGTAAATATAGATGATGTAGTTGATGTAGAGGTAAGTGTAGATGTAGATGATGTAGATGTAAATAAAGTAGATGTGTGTGGATGTACATGTAGATATAAATGATGTAGATGTAACTCTAGATGTAGATGATGTAGATGTAACTAGATGTAGATGATGTAGTTGTAACTCTAGATGTAGATGATGTAGATGTGGATGTAGATAAAGTAGATGTATGTGTACATGTAGATATAATGTCTATGTAGATGATGTAGTGTAAATGTAGATGTGGATAAAGAAGATGTATATGTATATGTAGATGATGTAGATGTAAATGTAGATGACATACAGTAGATGATGCAGGTAGGTAGGTAAGTAGGTAGAGAGAGAGAGAGAGAGACAGACAGGTAGGTAGGTAGATAGATAGATAGATAGATAGATAGATAGATAGATAGATAGATAGATAGATAGATGTATATGTAGATGACGTAGATGATGCAGGTGTATATGTATATATAGATAAAATAGATGTATATGTAGATGTAGATATAGATGATGTAGATGTAGATATAAAGTAGATGTAGTTGTAATGTATAGATGATGTAGATGTAAGTGTAGATGTAGATGATGTAGATGTAGATAAAATAGATGCAGATGCAGATGCCTGCTGCTATTGTGCTGGCATGAGTCAGCAGAAGGAGGGAGAAAAACAATGCAAGGAGTCATGCATTTGTGGGTGCCCAGATATGTTAGAATATCATTATAGGAACATTTACAAGGTAGATGCCTACTTTTCTCTACTTAGGAAACCAATTTGTATTCATGAATTGGGATAGGAGCCGAATTCATTAGATTTTCATTTTAATATGAATCACCTTCATTTACATATTCCATAAAAAGACACCAACTAAAACACAATTATTTATTTGTTGTGCTTCTTCAAATTTGCAGTGCACATATCCAGCCAAAAAACTCATAATAGAATGCTTAGTATTGTTTAAATTATGCTCAACAATGCACGTATTAGGGTAATTTCATATAAAATGCGTTTATTAAGGATAGGAGTTTCAAATGGTCAAATTAGAGAGAAATGAATATAAAAAGACATACAGATTTAATGTATGCACTGATGCAGTATGGAAAAGATTTATTGCTGACTTGAAAAAACATGAATGTTAAAAATATATACAGGACTAAATGCTAAAATGATATAAGAAATGGTTAAGAATGAATTTTTACGCAGACTTTGGTCTCAAATACAGAAATGTCTCTTGATGGATTCACATAACCCTGTAGATATCAAGTTCCGCATATAATAAATCAAAGAACTGCTAATAAATTCTTTCCATTTAAATTCCTTCTAAGATTCTAATATTTCAAATTATCAGCTGTGATTGTGCACCGGTACAAATTTCCAGTGCAATGAAGCAGTAAAACAGTAACATTGGTCTTCCCTGTTTTGTTTTGTTTTTCATTCCAAATTTCATTTCCAAACTTTGTTTACAAACACATGCAATTTCTTGCAGATTTAAATCCATTCCTCTTGCTTGTAGGATACCACCCATGTAAGTGCATTCGTGCAAGGAATACAACATTTGCACTGAGGTTAGTAACATAGGAAAGAAAAAAAAAGTGACAGGTAATACCTGTTCCTTTATTCTAGGTAAAATACGTACAAAAGTAGATTCAGAGAAGCATTAGAAATATTTATATAATGTCCAAATGAGTGGGAAGAAAACAAAGTGCATATTCTAATCTAATATTTTTTTCTTTGTTTCCAATTCGTTCTACCTCAACTGAGTCTCGTGCTATTCAGACTATGGTATTCAGAATGCTAGTTTCTATCTAGATTCTACATTACTATATAGATTCTACATTACTATATAGAGTTAAATTTGTTTATTATCCACAGTTTATTGAGACTGCCTGAAGCAGGGGTGTCAAACTGCCGGCCCGTGGGCCGGATGCGTCACGTGGAAGCCGCGCTCACCCCATTGCCGGCAATGGCAAAACCAACCCGATACGTTGCGCGACATCACGTGACGTCGTGAGTTTGACATATCTGGCTTGAAGGCTCCACATTTTGACAAGGCTTGAATGGAACTCAATTTTAACAGAACTCAGCTTAGAATGTAGGAAGTACAGAAAGAAACTGAAAATAAGAAACTTCTACTCAAGAGACCTAGTACAAATCTTGGACTTTTGTCCAATTATTTTTATATATAATATATTCTGTTATTACAGTTCCTTAGGGCTTAATGAACAACACGTTGTATGGGTTAATTTATTATGTTTAGTAATACCAATTACGTTCTTACTCTCTGTCCCATTTTTCCAACCATTGATAAAATAGGTTCCATGTTTTATATTATTCTTTATCTTATTTTTCTTTAATTCTCAATGTAAGTCTATACATTTCTGCACAGTCCAGTATTTTCTTAATTATCTCTTCCTCCAATGGTGTTGTTTTTTTTCATTTTTCCAGTGCTATGCAAATACAATCCTTGCTGTTGTTAATACATGCAATGTTAAAATACACTTTGTTTATCAAGTTTTTCTGAAATTATACCTAATAAAAAGAGTTTGGGTTTAAAGTCTATGTATTTCCCTAACATCTTTTCTAAACAAGTATGGTTTTTTTGTTCAGGTTTTTTTGTTGTTGTTGTTTTTTGCTTTAACACACATCCACCACAAGTGATAATATGTACCAGGATTTTGGTTACATTTCCAACATTTACTAGACATATTTTTAAACAGTTTTGCTAACCTAACGGGTGGTAAATGCCATCTATAAAACATTTTATATAAGTTTTCTTTATACAAGGTTGCCATTGTCAGTTTATAGTTTCTATCCCAAAGGTTTTGCCATTTTTCTAATTCGATATTATATCCAAAATTTTTCAACCATATTAGCATTGTTTCTTTCATTTGTTCGTCTTCCATTTTCAAATTCAATAATATATATATATATAATTTTTCATCAGAACTCAACAATATCTGGTCAAATAATGTCTGATCTTTATAGAAACTACGTATTTTAATATCCTTATCATACCTTGATTACATTTGCAGTCGGGGCCACCATGATAGATCAATACCCTGATCTTCTCATTCTTGTTTAGATTTTAATTTCCCATCTGTATTCAGAATATCTTTATATGTTAAAATTTTCTCAAATTTAACTAAGTTTGGGTGAACAACTGCTTCCATCGTTTATAGCCATCCTGGGATTTTCATATAAATTTTGTTTTATCTTATCCTATACATAGAATTATGCATTTCTTATATAGTGGTTTTGGAAGTATCTATGAGTTTTGCTCTTTTCATACCATAAAAATGCATGCCATCCAAGTTGCAGATCATGTCCTTCTAAATATAGCAATCTTCTGTTCCTAAGGGTTAGCCAATTTGTCCAGTTAGAAGAGCTTTATTTTGATTTCCTTTGCATAGACCAGGGGTAGGCAACCTTGGCTCTTTTATGACTCGTGGACTTCAACTCCCAGAATTCCTGAGCCAGCCACGCTGAGGGGAAAGGGAGAGGTTTCCAAGCTGAGCCATGCTGGCTCAGGAATTCTGGGAGTTGAAGTCCACGAGTCGTAAAAGAGCCAAGGTTGCCTACCCCTGGCATAGACAATTGGATGCTAAGTTACCCAGCAATATTTTTTTTCCAAATTTTAAACATTTAGTCTGCAATGTAATCGTGGAAGGAGGTCTGTTTTTTTTTTTTCAGCAGGGACACTGACAACCAAGCGTTCACCACATTTTCACCCAAATTGCCCTATGAACCAAAACAAAAACAACAACAACAACAAAAAAGATATTGCAGGATCCAATCTAAGCCAATCACTGGGACCAAAGATTTCTTCTTCCAAGTGTTCAGTCTTGTGTTGGTGGCCATCATCAGGGATCTTTTCTCTTTTTGGAGAGAGGATGGGCTCCAGCATGAGACCAAAAGCTTTGGTTCCAGTGATCTAGTCAGATTGGATCCTGCAACACTATCCTGCGACACCCATATTTAACTTCATTCTCGAAAACAGGAATTCTTAAAACTCAAAAAAGAGAGTCAATTCTGCAGCCTGTTATCACCAATCCATAGTTATCACTGATCCATCGCAGCCTTAACCCTCTGCCCTGCTTAAACAGTTTTCTAAAGCTACTTATGTCGCCCGAGCACCATTTAAAAGGCAGCTACTACAGGTTCCCTCATCCGAGACAGAAACTAGTTTTGCTATTCCACAGAGAGGAGAAGCGGCATTGTTGAGGCTCCATAGCATATTCAACGTGCATTATTTAGTATTTGCATTCTCAGTGTTTCTTTCCTGAACAGCAATACAAAGTTAATTAAAAACGCTCCCTGTTGAGATAGCTTCGGTTTCATCTACCATTTCAAACAATTAATTAACTTTTGTATACTCGCAGGTAAGCTGGGCCGCTAGCTGCGCAAATCACTTTTGTGATGACTGAACAGTCTTATTGGTGTCATGGGAATGTATCCTACTGACACACACACACACACACACACACACACACACACACTTGGGAAATACACAAAGTATCCTGATGCAGAAGAAACAGCCGCCGGTTGGCATGAAAGCCGCATTTCCATAAGCTTTTATTGTGGGCTTATAAAGCATTTTGGAGTAGTGATTGAGACTGAGGAACTGGCGAGTCCGTTAAATTTCACCTGCCAAGTAAACCCAATTTTCCTATGTATGGCGAGAAAGAGAAGAATAAGTAATTGACAGCTGGAAAGCCACAGTTGCTAAAATGCTTCACTATGGAGGATTAGACTAAAAACTGTGTATTTTACTTGCAATGCGAAGGAAAAGGCAATTCCCCACTTCCTAAAATTAAATCTGTTGGGCTGGACAGGTTTGGGGTGTGCTTTGATCAAAAAGCACACCCCCCAAAAATCTTGGAATCTCCTATTCATAGTAGCTTGAAACTAGGGCTCTGCCTACGAAAGGCTATGAAAATCCTGCACCCCTTTGGCAATTTAGCATTATTATTATGTTTGTTTTTTTGTGATTAGTTATAATCAGCCCTTTGGAATAACTGTAATACGTTCTCTCGAAAAAAAAAGCTTTTCAATTAAACCAATCGGTACAATAAATTAAATAATATTTGAAAGAGGGTTTTTTTTTGCTGTTTTTGTTGTTTCACCAAGACGTTTGTTTATGCATTAGTGGTTCCTTTAATATTTTTTCTTGTAATGAATTGAATTCTGTTTTGAAGAGAAACATTCTTCCTTATTACACTTCACCTATTCTCAATTTAATCGATTATAAAGAAAACGAGGAGAAACTTTTTATTCTTCCGCCACTCCAGGTGATAAGTGTGTGGCCATGCAAGTAACTTCAGCAGAAGTCCTTCAATTAGGCCAGAAACACACTGTAACAATGACTCACAATCTCCTGGTTTTCTAGCCTTCTAGCCTAACCACTACACCAAAGTGGTTTTCGGGTGCACAACTGTGAAGATGCAATACTTGCTTTTTAGGCTTTTAGTAATGAGGGGGGTAGAAACCTGAGATCTGGTATAATGGACTGTGTAAATACTCTGGAGGTAAACCACAGTCAAGAGAAACTGGAGTCAAAGCAGAAATGTAATTGAAAAAAAGATGGATTTCCTTAGAAAATCTAAGAAATAAGAAGTCCATTCCCAAATTAAAGTGACTTTTACGATTGGTCATCCAGTCACTGTCATTTTTTTTATATATAAATATTTTATTAATTTTCTATTTTTACTTAATAGACAACGTGATGACTGAGTCCATTAGTAATTCCATGGTACATGTAAGCTTCTTCAAACTAAATCCAATATTACACCATCTTCTTCCGATAATAGACATTTTTCCACACTAAGCAAATACAATTCTTATTGTTGTTAATATACAATTGAATATCAGCATTTGTTACAGTTTTCTAATAGTATCAATAATATCAGTTTAGAATATCTTTCCTAACCAAAACGTATCTTAATTACATTTGCACTCAATATCCATTTATTCAGTCCTTATCCTATTTTTGCTTTTTTCAATTTTAATTTCCCATCCATATTCAAAATATCCCAATCATTTATAATTCCAAAACAAGTTATATTTGGGTAACCAAAAGCTTCCCTTATTCAAACTTCTTAGCATTTTCTTATTTCCCTTTTCATACCAAGGTATAATATTCTGATTACAAATCTTATCTATCTATTTATACTAATAGATTTCTAGCAATCTATTCTTAACCATATTCAAACATCTAATTAATAATATAGCATCCCCTCTAATAGCTGTCATTTTTGATGGATACCAATCTAAGTGGGTCAATAGAATAAATTTGATGAACTTATCTCATTCATACTAGGATCTCAATCCTTGATAGTTAGATAGATATAGATGATACAGTAGGCAGGCAGACAGACAGATACTGTCCTTCAATTAAATTGCTTATCTAGAGACCAATTCTTTTCTTTTCTACCTTTATCCCAAAAGTGCTTTTTCACGAGGCAACTGGACTTTCTTTTTTTCTTTGTCCAGTTGCCTCATGAAAAAGCATCTTGGGGATAACTATGACCTGGATGACTGAGAATCTCCATAGACTTTTCTGTCTTTACTTCCTTTCACAACATATTTTAATATTCAGCTTTATTTGTTTAGAGGCAATTATTTTCCACAGTACACGATTTCATTTTATTTTTTATTTTACTTAATCCCCATTCATTTATTTATCCCTCCAGCAAATGGTTATTATTTTAGCAGTGGAAATAATTGTAAACAATCAAGTTGCATGCGTATAATGTGTTCTTCTTTTTCCTGGTTTTGTCCTTGTCATTTTTTAAAAAAACTATATTTTTATTAAGCATTTTGTGAAAACAATTAGAGAAGCAAAAAGAAAAAGAAAGAGGAGAAAATTGAAAGAAAACTAAACACAAAGGGGACTAACAGTGAATTCATGAGCATCACGGAGTTGTGTTAAAATTCTCAATATTTCATTAATTAATTTTAGGTAACTGAATATATTATATTGTTTGGAAAACTACAGGTCACCGTTAAAATCCAAGCACTACATAAATATCAACAGCCCCAATCGTAAATGTGGTAGAAATAATAAAATAAGACTAAAAGCTGCCCAGTCTCTTGTTAGTGAAATGGGTGCCACACAAAATTTAAATTTAATCAATCAATCAATCAATCATATATTGAATTTGTTCCCAACCATTGAAGGCAGAATTTTTACAGGTACACTTGTAGCGCTAGAGCATTTCTTCACTATTTGTAAAACAATTCTAGTTATTTATTAAGAAGGACAAAATCAACTCTTGTCCTGATTAATAAATACCCTGCCCGTCTCATTTTGGTAAGACATTTTGATCTTACCAATTGCTGTCTGTGTTATGTATGTGTGTGTAGTAAAATCACAGGCCATGTCTGAAAAAAAAGTCAAACAGGTTACTAGGAATATGGTAAATTTGACATGAGTTTCCAAGTATAGTCCCCTTTTATTCCATAATATGAGATTTTTTTTTCTGATGGGAAAGGAAAGGTTAAAACAACGTAAAGCTTATGTGTTCTTCAACTCTTCATCTGACGATCTACCAGCAAAGAGGAAAAATAATATATTAGAATTCATATTATATGCTTCTAAAAATTGGTTTAGAAAATGTGATGGGTTTTTTTTACAAATTCCTCAAGGTATGTAAAAGAGCACCGCATCTCCAACAGAGCAATGATCAAGAGAATTAAGAATAGCTATTTTAAACTTGGAATCCAACTCTGTTGCCATTATTTATTAAATATGTCATTTCCACATTCCTTCAATCTTACTTTTGTAGGGTCCCCCTCCCCCGTGTGAAAGCAGTATTAAGGAGAAACTTGGTACTTGTCAGCTTGCATTTACAGTAGAATATTTTCTCTGTCCCTTCTAATAATACTTTCCCATTGAATATTTTTGGAACCATAATGAAATCGCATCATCATAACACTGAATAACAACATTGAGGCTATAGTTTTAAACATACTATCTTGGAATAAAATTCCACTGAAATGAGTGGAAGCTAAATCTAAATTAATCTGTTCAGAAACCAGCCGTAGAAAGGCAATGTTTTTGATGATGTGCAGAGATCTTTTTCCTTTTAAATGTGAATGATACGTTCAACATGAAAAAAAGAATAGATACCGTATACAGAAGCCAATATAGATGAAGTCTTAAAATCAAGCTGATCCTTGATTTTCTGGACACAACAATATTAATTTTCACAGTTTATTGCTTGAGACCCTAGCATTCCCTTGTGGCTGTCATCTAACTACTCACCAGTTGCAAATCCCACTTAGCCCCTTCCTTCCTTCCTTCCTTCCTTCCTTCCTTCCTTCCTTCCTTCCTTCCTTCCTTCCTTCCTTCTTTCCTTCCTTCCTTCTTTCCTTCCTTCCTCCTCCTAGTAGCAATAGCAATAGCACATAGACTTATATACTGCTTCATAGTATTTTACAGCACTCTCTAAGCGGTTTACAGAGTCAGCATATTGTCCCCAACAATCTGGGTCCTCATTTTACCGACCTTGGAAAGCTGGAAGGCTGAGTCAATCTTGAGCCAGTCAGGATTGAACTCCTGGCAGGTGGCAGAGTTAGCCTGCAATATTGCCTTCTAACCACTGTGCCACCATGGCTCTCAGTAACTGGCATAGCAGCAATGTTTGCTGGTTGCAGACAACCAAAGCATAGTCCAGTGGTGTAAAACTGCCAGCCCGTGGGCCGGACTCGTCATCCGGAAGTCGCGCCCACCCCATTCCCGGCAATGGCAAAAGTGTCCCGATACATCTCATGACATCATGTGACATTGCAAGTTTGACATGTCTGGCATAGTCCCTCTCTCTCCTTGTCCAGTGCACATTTGTAATTTCCAAAAATGAAATTATGAAGTTTAGAAAAATAACATTTCAGGAATGAAATATCATTGAACAAAGACTTATGGATCAGAGATGTTTTGTACTCAAAAAATATTTTTATATATATATAAACACTGAAATTCAGAAACTGAACACCAATAAATATACATTGACAGAGAAAGATTTCTTTTTAATGAAAAAGAAAAGGCTTTTTCAATGAAAAAGAAAAAGAAAAAAAACTACAAAGGAAGTTAAAAAAAACACAAGTCAACTTGAAGATTCATTTGGATGCAGTCAATAAAATGCTGAACAGGCCAATTCCAAATAATGAAACATTTGTTTGAATATCAATAGCAATTAACAGGAAAAATTCTGAAATACATGAAGGATCTTATAAGACAAAAAAATACCTCCTTTGAAATTTACTCAAAGAAAATATCTAAATGAAATTTTGCATGATGGAAATACAGCTGCCTAATTATGATAAAAATGATCAAAATGCTAATCAGTTTATCTTCAGCTTCATGAAAGTAATAACAACAGAACCAGGTTATAACTTGAAAGCAAACCACTGTTTGACAAAGTGAAACATTAGAATAGAAAATAAATTTATTTCTAAAAGATTTTAGTGACCTACAATAACCAAAACTGAAAAATAGAAAATAAACATTGAAGCTTGGATGGTTACAATGATAGCAGAACTAATGCAAGAATTAAAAAAAACAAAGAATGTTGGCATCTTCTAAAAAAAAACCTGAATAAGTACAAAAGTACGATCAAACAATTCCGGGGACAAAAAATATATTTTTAGAACTTAATTGGAAAAAAAAAAAACTTAATCCCCCCCAAATATGAAATAAATATTGGAATGCTGGCCAAACCCTTTTCCAGATACTGTAAACATAACAAAATGGCAACATGGATATCTGATATAGACAGATAAAACAAATGGAAAATATTGCAGTAACAGCAAAAAAAATTGGGAAAAAAAGGACAAATTAAGAAGGTGAATAATCAGAGAGCATTAGCAAAGGATGGCCATCCTGGATTTTGGCTCAAATATCTACCTATTTTATTCATCTTGCAGCTAATTTCAATAAAGCCAAATGTCACAAGGATGACCGATTCGCTACAGGTTCAATGTGTCTGATTATGAAACACAAAACAAAAGAAACAACAGAACACATTGTTATCCATTTATTTATCTGCATACAATATTTAATATATTCACAGGATTTTTGTCAGTAACAACTACACACATCTGATCTTAGATTCATTGCTGCAGATCCAAAAGGGGATATAAAAATCCTAAAGACCATATTTTGAGTAATAGTATTTTTTTTCCCAAAAAAAATCTCTACAAGCTGTAAAACATGGGTTTATAAAGGCCAGATGAAGTACCAAAAATAATTAAGATAATTATAAAGTTTTAAAATAAATGTAAAAAGGACACTGATAGCAAAAGCAGAAGACTTGGAGAGGAGGAAGAATTTTTCAAGCAAAATCTTTTATCTCCATTGCTTTTTAATAGGGCTGCGATTCCACTGGCAATAATTTTGAATAAAACACCAGTGGGCAATGAATTATCCAAGCCGAGTACAAAAATCTCACATTGCTCTAAATGGATGATTTGAAACCATATGGAAAATCATCTGGAGAAAAGCAATAACTTTTAAATATAGTTCACATATGTAAAGAGGGTGTATAAATGGAATTGCAGCACTGCCCCCAAAAATATTGAATACTCAGATTAAACTGAACAATGAAATGATGCTAAAATCAAAGCACTGACAATGGAGGAAACTTATAAGTACAAGAGTGTTTAAGAAGCAATCAATATTGAAAAAGAAAATCAATGCCACATTTGTAATATGGGTTTTAAAAGTTTTAAAACTGAAGCTGAGAAAACCGTCTAAGCCATAAATATTTTGGCTGTCCCTCTAATATTCTACACAGCACTGTTGTTGATGGGGCACAACTGAAACCAGATGTTTTAGACCACAAGACCTGCAAATCTCTGACAATACTTCTGTTGTGATTCCTCGCCAGCCAGTGGACCCTGCAGCTGAGTCTGAGGAATCAGAGGAGGAGTAGGAAGGGCCTGGAGTGACATCAGAGTCAGAGGAAGGCTCTAAGGAGCTCCAAGACTTACAGTCGGATGAGGAGTCTGGCCCCTCTACTCGCGCTCAGGCTGAGACACAGCTGTACTGGGAGTCTGAGTTAAACAGTGATGAATCACAGCTGGGAGATATCCAGGATGTACAAAAATGCCGGCAAGAAAAGAGAGTAGGACAGAGGAGTGCAACGGGATGGCTCCAAAGGCAGTTTGGTCACCACGAAGTAAAAAAGATGTTGAGACTCTAGAAAGAGTACAGAGAAGAGCAACAAAGATGATTAGGGGACTGGAGGCTAAAGCATATAAGGAACGGTTGCTGGAACTGGGGATGTCTAGTTTAATGAAAAGAAGGGCTAGGGGTGACATGATATCAGTATTCCAATATCTCAGGGGTTGCCACAAAAAAGAGGGAGTCAAGCTATTCTCCAAAGCGCCTGAGGGCAGGACAAGAAGCAATTGATGGAAACTAATCAAGGAGAGAAGCAACCTGGAACTGAGGAGAAACTTCCTGAAAGTTAGAACAATTAACCAGTGGAACAACCTGCCTCCAGAAGCGGTGAATGCTCCAACACTGGAGGTTTTTAAGAAGAGACTGGACAACCATTTGTCTGAAATGGTGTAGGGTTTCCTGCCTGAGCAGGGGGTTGGACTCAATGACCTCCAAGGTTCCTTCCAACTTTATTATTATTATTAATTATTATTATTATTATTATTATTATTATTATTATTATTATTATTATTATTATTATTATTATTATTATTATTATTATTATTATTACTACTACTACTACTACTACTACTACTACTGCTATTATTATTATTATTATTATTATTATTATTATTATTATTATTCTATCTATCTATCTATCTATCTATCTATCTATCTATCTATCTATCTATCTATCTATCTATCTATCTATGCTATGTAAATACAACCCCTGACAGTCCTAGCCAGCATGGATAAAGGATTGTGGGCATTGTGGTTTAGCAACTTCTGGATGGCAACAAATCTTTAACCCTTTCTACACCTCTAATTTAGAATCACTTTTGGATATCTTTTAAAACCAATGTCTTCCTCAGAAAATCAAACCAGATGTGATTCATAACCAGAAGGAGCAGAACAAAATCTCAGCATTATTTTAAGCAGCAAAGAAAAGAGGGGATAAAAAAAACCCACTAAGAATTCTATAAAGGTAGGCAAGTTAGAAGAATATAAAGGCAGACAAGAGAGACCAAAGCTTTAAAGACTGTGCAACTTTTAAAATCTTCTTACAGCTTAGGAATGTATAAATTACAAGCACTTTGATGGTTTCCCTCCCCCCCCCAATAACCACTGCTGGAAACTGACAATGTCTCATTTGTAATGAAATATTTAGTTATAGAAATTAACTTCGCTAGATCAAGATGTTGGAAGAGATTTAATTTCAATTTTTATAACAAGATTAATAAAATAAGAAATTGAATTAGTTATGGCATGAGCTACTTTTGAATTTCGGCTATAGGATTTTTTTAAAAAGGGGGGGAAAGGTAAATGTTTTATAATGAGATATTAAAAGGTTCCTCTTAAAAGGCAAGAACAACAGATGTGACCCACATTTATGGACTGTGAAAAATTATGAATAAGAAGAAAAGTGAAGAAATGTATAGAATACACCATAATGTGTGTGTGTGTGTGTGTGTGTGTGTGTGTGTGTGTGTGTGTGTGTGTGGATCTCCATAATTTGGAATCCAAAAATAGTTCCTTTTCCTAGTCTGCAGTTGTAGATTTTTACTGCCAATTCAGACCTCAAAGGTAAGGAAAGTTGCTGTTTTTCAAAGAAATTTACTGTGCCTGAGAATGAACAGAAGACATCCTAGATGCCATAAACAGTTAGAAAATAGTTGGTGTCTAAATTAGGAAGAACATGTCCTCCTCTGCACATCAACTAAGAGACACAAGTTGCAAATTAGGAATGAAGAAAAGGCTGGCTATAATTCAGCAGCTAATTCGGCCTAATTAAAAAGCATTGTTGGAGGAGGACTGAATGGATTGCTCGATTATTTCTGTCGTTTAAAAACAATCCATCACACCTAGCCAGCCTAGAATATCTTATCTCACCTGGAGAAGTTCCACACTTCCCCCTTAATGGATTGCCAGTACGGGCCACGGCCCACTTCCTCAGTTCAGGAACGGATGCCACCATCTTCTTCCCATTCTCAGCCCATTGTACAGTAAATAAAACCAGCACTTGGGTTTTCCAGTTTTGATTAAAACAAAACAAAAGAGAATCCTCTTAGAACTTCAGAAAAGATGTTCTCCGTTGCTTTGTTCTGTTCTAGTAGACGCCACAGGTCTGATTGGCTGAAGGGTCTGGCATGCCCTTCCCTTTCAGTACCCAGTAGCCATTTCATCCTGGGCTTCCAAGCTGCTATGTCCTCTACACTTTCATATAAGATCTCAGTTGACGAACAATGATCTATTAAATCAATGAAGCTGGAAACTTCTCAAACCCTAGAGCTGACATTCCATTAAATCTCTACGTCTTTCAACATCTACCCTTTCCATTTCTGCCCAGGCTGGGTTAAGCATATTCCCCTTGCTTTCTTGCCCCATGCCAGCTAGTACTGCAAAGCTTCCTCTCCTCTCCTCTCCCCTTCCTCTTCCTCTTCCTTTACCCCTCCCCTTCCCCCTTCCCCATTCCTTTCCCTTCCTCTCCTCTCCTCTTCCCATCCCCTTCCCTTCCCTCTCCCAAAATACAAATTACAATGTTGAAAAACTGCTAGATTATTTCTACAAAGCAGAACTGTTCGTTTGCTCATGTACAACGTTCCCCTGGACCTCCAGAGGAAGGTAGGAACAAAAGAACAATCTGTTCTGCGGTTTTGATTGTTGTAGCATCAGAGCAACAGTGATACCAGAAGGGGAAAAAACAAAAGAAGGAAGGTTCTGCACTGGGGTTGAGTAAGAGGACAAGGGAAGGAGGTCTTAGGGCAGGGGTCCCCAACTCCCGGTCCATGGACCGGCACCGGGTTGCAGCATGCATGAAACCGGTCCGTGCAAACAAGCAAAGCCCCATCCGTGAGATGCAGGCAGTACGTGAACCCACGCCCCCTCCGGTCCGTGGAAAAACCTCTCTCCACCGAACCGGTCCCTGGTGCTCAAAAGGTTGGGGACCTCTGTGTTAGGGCATCCAGGTCTGCAAACACCTGGGATTCACCAGGAGTTAAGCCAAGTGACTCCAGGAGAACAGTATATTATAGTATCTTTATTGCAGTCCAAGACCATGACAACCCAAAATTAGAACAATCCAAGTAAATAAAAAGACCCTCGGTAATTAAAAAGGTGACTTTGGGACACCTGTCATTAAACAAAAACAACGATATTGCATTGATTGGGATGGCCAGGTAATCTTTCCATTAGGGCAATGTTTCTCAACCTTGGCAACTTTGCGATGTGTGGACTTCAACTCCCAGAATTCTCCAGCCAGCTGGCTGAGGAATTCTCGGAGTTGAAGTCCACACATTGTAAAGTTGCGAAGGTTGAGAAACACTGCATGAAACACTGCAGAAACACTGCATTGAGAAACACTGCATTGAAGCTGCCAAGGTTTGAGAAAAACTGAGTTAGTTGAGATTGCATAGAAATTGCACTTTAGAAAAAAATGTCCCAAAGTTTCATGTTCTCTAGATACATGTCTAAGTCTACAAGGATTCCTTTATAATTGCCATCCATAATTGCAGAATTGAGCCAGTGACTCAAGGGACTTTACCTAGAATTATCAGATGTGCTTGCTGTTGTGAGATTCATTGTCTAGCTTGGAATAAACAACCACCAGCCAGAACTTCCAAGAGAAAACAATGGTAATTTATTTGTACTACTTTGCAAAGAGGGTGTATCACGTACACACAAGTGCAGTGGACATAGAATAGAATAGAATAGAATAGAATAGAATAGAATAGAATAGAATAGAATAGAATAGAACTGGAAGGGACCTTGGAGGTCTTCTAGTCCGGCCCCCTGCTCAAGCAGGAGAACCTATACCATCTCAGACAAGTGCCTGTCTAGCCTCTTCTTAAAAACCTCCAGTGATGGAGCGCCCACGATTTCTCAAGGCAAGCTGTTCCACTGGTTAATTGTCCTCACTGTTAGGAAGTTTCTCCTTAATTCCAGGTTGCTTCTCTCTTTGATCAGTTTCCAACCATTGTTTTTTGTCTCGCCTTCTGTTGCTTTGGAGAATAATGTGACCCCCTGTTCTTTGTGGCAGCCCCTCAAATACTGGAACACTGCTATCATGTCTCCCCTATTTCTTCTTTTCTTTAGACTAGCCAAACCCAAGTCCTGCAGCCGTTCTTCATATGTTTTAGTCTCCAGGCCTTGGATCCTCTTAGTTGCTCTTCCGTGAGCAACTAAAATCTTAACTAAAACTTTAAATCATTAATATTCTTTTTTATATTCCCTATTGCTGTTGCAAATTTACCTCCCACCTTTTTCTCACTGGCTTAGTACTCAGGTTGTCACAATCTATCCCAAGTGCCAAAAGCAGACATGTCAAACAATGTGGCCCGCAAAGCCATCCTGGAAATAGTGAGGGAATGGCCCCCTCTGCCTTGGCCCTGGCCCAGGCCGGCTGGGAGCCAATGTACAATTTTGTGGTGGCCATCTATGCTGAAACACATTCAGTCTTAGCTCCATAAGCCCCCCCCCCTGCATGGCTTGAGAGGAAGAGCGAGGCTCCTCCAGTGGACCATGCCTTGGCGCTTGCCCCGGTCCCACCCCCTTCTGCCAGAGACCCTCAGATCTGTCCCACTCCTGCCCAGGCCCCCACAGGCACCCTTGACGCGAACGATGTAGAGCTGGCCATGCCCACCCAGTAGGCCACACCCACTCCATCCACACCCACCCAGTAGGCCGCACCCACTCTGGCCACACCCACCCAGTAGGCCACACCCACTCTGGCCACATACTACCACCCCCCCGAGGGCAACCGCAATGCTGATGCAGCCCTCAATGAAATTGAGTTTGACACCCCTGGCCTAAAGTGAATACATTATTCCCTGCCTCTAATTACATCTCCCATTCCTCAAATTCTATTGCCCCTTACCCTTTATTTACAAATTACCTTTTATGGCTATTAGTTCCTAGGGGTTGTCTCTGGAGTAACTATCATATCCGCAAATTCTGGATATGTTTGTTTGTTTTTTAAGCACAGCAAGGCCTCTGATCCTAGCTCCTACATACAGTTTCCAAACTTCAGCCAAACTCCTAAAATTAGAAATATACACAGTGTATTTTCTTCACAGGCTAGCATGTCTTTTTACAGTTGCTATAAAAACAATAGGTTCTTTTTTCCACACTCTGATTCTGAGATAAAGGCAAATTTAGAGGCGTCTGTTCAGACAAGGCATCTGAAGTCACCAAGAAATGATGACAAGGGTTTACTTCTATCTTCTCAACTAATATCACAAGGGGTAAGAATTGAAACACAACTCACAAGAGAGTTTGAGGAAACAGAAACAAAAAAACAAAGAAAGATAATAGAGCAGAGGTGCCAGTATTATGAGGAAACAATCAAATCCTCCATATTTTCATTCAAGCTGGTATGTATTAAATCATTTCAACATTTTGAATTCAGTGGAAACTACAAAAGAACAAAGCATGATTTGGTTCTGGATTCTTCTCAGATTTGGTCATTATAATAATGCTGAGCTTGACCATCTAGGCTTTTTAAATAAGGCTGAAATTCCCTAAAACTGTATTTCATAGGAAGGTTCATATTAAAACCAATAGCCGGGCCACAATTTCACCAGTCTAAATGTCAACTACTATTTTCCAAGGTCACCCTTGACACATATGGGAATTCCTACTATTGGCTTGGTAAACTTTGATTATTATTATTATTATTATTAAAAAAAAAAACCTGACCTAGTTCTTGGTAAGCTGGCACGTGATGTCATCAGTAAAGTTCCAGTGATATCTAAATGTTAAACATTATTATATTTAATATTCCCACCACCTCCGTGAAAATTAGAAGTTAACTTCACACAAGCCAGGCAAACCAATCAAATTTGTTCCAGAAAAAATATTCTTAAGACCAGAAAGTCCTAAAGGTGCTTTTCAAAAAGCAACTGGACTTTCTTGGTTGCAGTTAGACAGCCGAGGGGTAAGGATATCTGTTGTGATTCCTCACCAGCCAGTGGACCCGGCAGTTGAGTCTGAGGAATCAGAGGAGGAGGAGGAGGGGCCTGGAGTGACATCAGAGTCAGAGGAAGGCTCTGAGGAGCTCCAAGACTTACAGTCGGACGAGGAGCCTGGCCCCTCTACTCGCGCTCAGGCTGAGACACAGCTGTGCTGGGAGTCTGAGTTGGACAGTGATGAAGAACAGCTGGGAGATATCCAGGATGCGCGTAAACGCTGGCAAGAAAAGAGAGTAGGACAGAGGAATGCAATGGGGCGGCTCCAAAGGCAAAGGAGAAGGCATTAGGAAGCCACGCCTTGACTGCATAATAAAAGGGAAGGTGTGGGAAATGCTGGTTGCCAAAGGCAACCGTTCGTGTTGAGGAATTGAGTTTCTGTGAACTGTGTTTATTTGCCTTGGACATTGACTCAGGTCTGTGAATAATAAAAGGGGATTGGTTTTTTCCTGCGGTTCCAGCCTGCTTGTTGGAAGAGAGTTGCTCCTTGTGAGCTTACCAAGGACTCACGTAGGCTAGGACAGAACAATATCTCTTGTCTACAACACAGTCCTTCCGGCAATTGCCGGAAGGTTCCTTCTATTCCCCACCATTCAGTCAGAACTGAAGAAGCTTCTTGGATGAAAAGCAAAATGTTTCCAAGGGTGGAAAAAATCCCCCCAAAAGTCCATTTGCCTTTTGGAAAAGCACCTCTGGGACAACTATGACCGGGATGATTGAGAATCTCCACAAATAAATAAACGATGCTTGATTTTAAAATGGAAATATCAGATTTACTCAGACAAGGCAACTGTGTGCTGAAATTATTCAACAAAGGTAGTCCAGATTTTGGCTAAAATTGTCTTGAACTGTCCACAATATATACATTTATAAGAATTTTACAATAACAAGCAAAATTCGTAAGAGATACTAGGCTTCTCTTCCTGTAGATGTGTTCAAATGAATTCCTAGGCTATAGCATACTTACCTTTTGAGAACAGATTTAATAGAGATGAAAAACAGGCAGAGCAAAAGAAAAAGAAAAAAGAAGAAAAAAAACCCTCTTAACATTTAATTACTAAAATCAGCAAACAGTGATTAGATTGAAAAGTTACAAATGGCCAGTGGGCCCAGATGGATTTAAAATAAGATTTTGGAATTAATAATAAGGATCTTTTCTCATGGGAAAATCCCTTTATTTTGAATTCTTTAAAAATATGGAAGGTTGGGACCCTGAAGATTGAACACCAGAGGGAACCAAAAGGAATTAAAGATTGCATTTAGGAGAGAAGAATATTTGAGTTACTAATACAGAATGGAGAAACATATTTTAACAATGGATATATTTTCAGATACTTTGAACAATTGACCTGGAAGATAGGTCTTTTTAAGAGTGGATAGACTGTCTTTAAAATATATTGTAGAAGATAAACAAGTGTTACTGGACAAGAGTGATACTGATCTGAAAATTGATTTAAAGATAACTACCTACATGAATGATATGGATAAATGATGCTACATTTTATCTATAAAAGAAACTAGCTAATGTCTTAATAATTAAAAGAGGGTAACCTGGATAATTTTCCAATGTTGGTCTTACAGAAAAAGGTTTGTTAAAGCCTTGAAGAAATTTTTTAGTAGAGACAAAAAAAAATTGAAAAGGAATCAAGTTCTAGGACATTATTTGAATGGACTAAAGATAAAATTGTTAAGAGTAAAAGGAAAGAATATAAAGTTGGCTTAATTGATCAAGGTTAAAATAGATATATATTTTATCTCTGGCAACACTTAATGCACTTTTGCTGATCAGGACTCAAAAAATGAGGGTTTAAGGATTCATTTATAGATAAGAGAGAAAATATGGAAAAAGGGATCATTTGTTTTATTTTAAGAGAAGGCGATAAAGTTACTATGACTTGGGATGAAAGGAGAAGTCATTTATAGCAACAGCACTTAGGCTTATATACTGCTCCATAGTGTTTTACTGTACTCTCTAAGTAATTTACAGAGTCAGCGTATTGCCCCCCAACAATCTGGGTCCTCATTTTACCAACCTCAGAAGGATGGAAGGCTGAATCATTCTTTAGCTGGTCAGGATCAAACTCCTGGCAGTCAGTAGAATTAATCACAGTACTAACACACAATATCAAAACACAATTCTAACCAATAAGCCATCTTAGCAAATAGATAGATAGATAGATAGATAGATAGATAGATAGATAGATAGATAGATAGATAGATAGATAGATAAAATTTAAATGAATATTATTTTTTTTAAAAAAACAATCACTCAACTGCAACACAACCTATGTTTCTCTCTGTACTAGTAGCCTCTAAAACTCCCTTTTCCCAAAAACATGAGGTTACAATGCCTTTGCGTTTTGAAATTCTGTCAAGTTACATGAAGAGGGGAATGGAATGCATCATCTCAGCTGTGAAAATGTCATTTCCCTAAATTCAAACGTCTTGTTTGATGTCTCCTGGTCAACTCATGTATTGGGAATTGCTAATTAAAAAGAGTTGCTTTGCTCTCTTAAGATTCCCCCTAGACTAATTATTAAAGTGCTGTGGAGCATCTCAAAGCTACAGCAATTGAAAGTCACCAAAAGGACTTCCTTATATTATGAGATTTCCACGCCCCAAAGAGTTTTCTTCTGCTCTACAGAACATGCACAATGGGAAGTAGATTACCTTCTCTGCTGGCACTCTGGCGCAGAAGGAAAGAGAAGAAAAGTGGGAAATTGGTAGGGAGAAAAAAAAGCATACATATGCATTAATGTTTTCAGCATCCTTCTGGTGAATTGAATCCCCTATGGGTATGAAAAGTGAACTTGTTATGTTGCTATAGTGGGTGGGAGTCCCCCTTCCCATTTACTCCCCCTAAATCTGTATTGGAAATACAGCTATCTCCGCTTTAATAAATATTTATTAAGCAAAATTGGCAAGGGGCTGAAATAAAATACCTAGGAAAATTGATCGATTGCTTAATTAATCTCAATATTATTGTTTTTGTGATAGTTCTGAACCAACATCTGATGTCACAAAGGAAAAAAATAAATCCAAGCTTGGGATACCAGCAGATGCCATTTACGTGAATTCTGAAAAAAACCCCACCATAAATATTTGCCACTATTGCAAGCAAACATAAATATAACTGAAGAACATTACAGAATATAAAGTTTTCAATAGTGAATATCTGTAGCTTGGGTGTAGGATAAGGGTGAAGGTTCGTTCTCTGAGCTTGTGGATTGGTTTCTGAATGTTTCGTGACCAGGCTAGGTAACATCTTCAGCTCTGTTCATGAAACGTTCAAAAACCAACTCAGAAGCTTGGAGAATGAACCTTCACCCTCAGAATATAAAGTGTTGAGAGAAACTAAAATTTCCAGATCTGGCATGCAAAGATCTCATCAGTCCATCTGACCACTAGGTAGTAGCAAAATACTACAGTTTTCTTTCTCTATTTAGTGGTTCTCTGGATTTTTTCCATCCAAATATTAATTGAAGCCACCTTTGGTGAAAACTGTGGGTTGACACTAATTTAGTGTTGTAACTTATAGAGCAAGGAGCTGGTTTTAATTTGTAAATGTTCTTGGACTCAGGGCTTCTGTTGAAGAACATGTGTAGGTCATAGCAATAGTATTTAGGCTTATATACTACAGCATAGTGCAGGGGTAGGCAACCTTGGCTCTTGTATGACTCGTGGACTTCAACTCCCAGAATTCCTGAGTCAGCATGGCTCAGCATGGAAACATCTCCCTTTCCCCTCAGCATGGCTGGCTCAGGAATACTGGGAGTTGAAGTCCACGAGTCATAAAAGAGCCAAGGTTGCCTACCCCGCCATAGTGCTTTACAGTGTTCTCTGGATGGTTTACAATGTAGAAGCATTATTTGCATATTGCTCCCAACAATCTTTTTACTGACTGCAGAAGGATGGAAAATGGAGTCAACCTTGAGCCCTGTCAGGATTGAACTCCAGGCTGTGGGCAGGGTTAGCCTGCAATACTGCACTTTAACCACTGCGCCACCAGCGCTCCTAATTCGGAAGCTTTTTCACATCCTCATCTGGTGCACCAGTTCATTTTTATTTATTTTTTGTACCAAGAAGCATTATTGACAATTTCCCACAACCTTGTGTTTGGAACGTTGCAACTCAGTTTACTAGATGCTTGAAAACAATTTAGAAACTTCAATTGGTCCAGTGTGCAGAACCAAGGTAATGACAAGCTCATCAATATTTTGAAAGCCACATTGGTTTTCAGTCAGTTTCCAAGTGTGTTTCAATGGAGGTCACTATTAAAGCCTTTCATGACTTAGGATGTGAGTATCAGCAAGATACCCCCTACTCTTTTTTTTTTAATAGAATAGAATTATGCAAATTATATCCAGTGCATAATTTTCATAATTTGTATGATGATGTGATGGCACATGTGCCCTAATTTTGCCTCCTATGGACTCCTATAAGTGGCATATCTTTACTATTTCAAAATACCATGGATAAATTTTGGGTAGGACTATTTTTTCCTTCCTTCCTTCCTTCCTTCCTTCCTTCCTTCCTTCCTTCCTTCCTTCCTTCCTTCCTCTCTTCCTTCCTTCCTTCCTTCCTGCCTTCCTGCCTTCCTGCCTTCCTTCCTGCCTTCCTGCCTTCCTGCCTTCCTGCCTTCCTGAACTCCAGACTGAAATAGATACATTTAAATACCTGAAACTGAGCATGAAAGTTCAATTTTTTGCTTTTTTTTTTTAAATGATGAGTTTGACCCATTTGTCACATTCAAATCCCATTTTGATTACAATATTAAGTAAGGTTTCAGTTTCAAGTTTTGGTACTCCATATCATTTCAGATCATCCCGTGGGTGGACAAATGTCCACTTTGTTTTTAATAATTCACATCCGTGTTTTATTTCGGTTAGAATGTCAATTCAGGGTATGGTAAAAACAATGGAGGCAATAAATTCTCTTGAGAAGTTCTCCTCCTGATGTTTACAGGTCCATTTTTTTGCCATTTATCATCAAATGGTTTTTTTTACAAATATTTTCATAGCTTTTTTTTTTTCAAAATTCGGGTGGTTTGCACCAGTGCCAAATATTTCTAAACGTTTCTGAATCCATGTATGTGAAAGAGAATTAATAATCAGTTGATTCTTCAATTATTCACCAGTTATTGATGTGCAAGTTGGTCTTTGTTCACCTGGACTTCTTTTTAGCATTATTTTATCAATCAGCGATGATACGTTGTTCCTCTTGAATTTCAGCAATACTTTTTGCTCAGGTGGATAGAGTTAAGTTTTAAATATGTGACTCAAAATTGCAACTGCTAATGTATGAGCTAGCAATCTGAACACTGTTGACAAGGAAGTATTTGCTCTGTGGATGCTTGCAATTACATTTTGTATCTTTCTTCTATTATTAAACATGTTCTACCAGTTGTCATCCATTCTTCAACTTCTCCAATTTATGATATTTTATTAAATTGAGGAGCTAATCTTTCATGGAGAACCGTCTGAAGTTTAAGCCAAAATCCACGTACTTCATCTTTTCCTGGTGCTCTCCAGCTCTTAACTTTTTTTTTTTTGCTGGCTTTTTAATAATTTCAGATGGGATGAGTGTATTATTCATTTTGACTGAGCCACTGTTCTTCTCAATCTTTGGATTGTGGTTCCAGTCAAATATTGAAGGATCAAGTGAGGTCCTCAGTCCAAAAAAGTTGTCCATAGATTTTGTATGTGATCTATTGACTTCCAAGGAAATTAATTAATTTGATTTTATGGGGGACAGCTTGGTAATTATGCTCCTGGGGCTTGCTTTACTATTAATATATCAAAAATGTGAATTGAGCTGATTGCATATCCCATTCCCATTTTTCCTTTGTAAGCCACATCAGCTGAAAAAAACTAGACAAAAAACTAGACTCTATTTACTGATCTGATGTTCTTGCTTTGACAATATATGAAGATGCAGCCAATTTCCCCTTAACTTGTGTGTTACTTTTATAGTTAGAATTAGATGATACTGGGGGGGAGGAGGAAGAATGTGTATGGGAATTAGTTAGACATAACAACATCATAGTAGAGTGTTTTTTAAGGTTGTTTGAAATAAGATATGATAAGAAATGGCGGGTAGAAGAACTGGAGGGAAGGTCTGCATTTCAAACTAATGGAGAATGTGATTTATGACTGTTAATTAGAGGAGGGAATTGTGCTTTGATACTATGTGTTTAGGGGAGGAGAATTCAGATTTCGGCTTCGACCATGTACGTGCTGATGCCATGCAACTTGAATAAATATTATTTAAGGTAAACAATGCCTTGAAGTTATTTGAAGAGTTTCATCTGTCGGAACCATGACAGCACATCCCATTCCCATTTTTCCTCTGTAAGCCACATCAGTTGAAAAAAACTAGACTCTATTTACTGAGTCCCATAACCACCAACTGGTTCTTTGCATAAACAACATGATAAATTACTGCAACTCAAGTGTGTTGTTTCACAATAACACAGTAAATAATCAACTTCGTCACCATCAGTCAGACACTTTCCAGTAACTGGGCTAGCAATAATAGCCTTTCAGAGATAGTTTGGTTTTCTCTGTTGTGAAAGCTGGGGAGGTGTGCTCCTGGTTTCATCTGTGACACTATTGTTGAGTATTGTAACTTAAGTTCCTAGTGACAATCGTTCCAACTTCTGGTTGAAAACGAGTTTGAATAGAAAACGGGAGAAAAGCTGCTTTAACAAATTTGAATCAAAAATATTTTAGATAATCTGATTGGGGAATGACTACATTCAGTAGATGTAC
Source organism: Protobothrops mucrosquamatus (assembly GCF_001527695.2). Lineage (NCBI taxonomy): Eukaryota > Metazoa > Chordata > Lepidosauria > Squamata > Viperidae > Protobothrops > Protobothrops mucrosquamatus. The sequence goes on from NW_015386139.1 coordinate 198,958, forward strand.
TTTTTGAAATATAGATCTCATATTTTCTCCTACTTACTCAGTCCCTTCCAAATAAGGTACCTTCATGGTCAGCTATAGTAACATTTGTGCATGTTTTAGTAAGGGTTATGTGATGCCATCAAGAATGATTTCTAAACCATAGTTTATGAAGTGTGAACTTAGGGAAGTGGTGTAGGAAATGATCCCGAGGGAGGGGTCAAACACATCATCAGTCTTGAGTCCCTTCACCCCTAAGTCCAGCCCACCTTGAATTCCACCTCTTATCTATCACTAATTTGCTTTCACTGTTAATAGTTTCGATTCTTGCAGAGAGGATAACCTTGCAATAAATCTTTATATTCATTTGAAGTGCTTGGACTTCTTGATTTTCCCATGCTTGACAATTGGGTCTACATGGCTTAAGTAGATTTTCTCCTTCATGAGAGATATGGGGATAGTAAGAAATGTACGCTTTTAGTACCCATCCTATGGAGTAGTATAAGCAGTTTTATTTAATGAAGCAGCATTTTTAATTAAGAACTCAGCTTCTTAAGCAACTGTCTACATTGAAAACAATTATTTTCCAATTGAGAATCACATAGTTTTCTTTAGCATGATTTATTGAAGTAGATGGATCACAAGAGTCCCAGCAAGTGAAGTTCTTGCCATTTAGAATCAACGCATCCTATGAATGTTAGAATGACATAGGGCCTTTCTCATTCTCTTCCTAATGGCCTTCTTATGCAGAATTTTTCAGTTTATTTTTATAACTTAACTCTCTATCTGTCCCTGAACCATCTTTTTGAGCAAATTATTCTGGATCAATGCTAAATGGCAGCAAAGAGACTCCTTGTGAATGGCAGTGATAAAAAGTAAAGACATTGAATTCTAAGGATGCTTTGCTGTTAGTATGTTAGAGTGACAAGGAACAAATTAAAATTTTCTTTCTAAATTACTAGTAATTTTGATAAAGCAAAAATGAATCGGATACTTTCTATGAGCCTAATTACTGACATTTATATTTTGGTCTCATGTGTTTGCATATGAATGTATGTGTGTGTGTATAGATGGATATGGACACAGTCCTACTGTTATGACCCAGATTGCCTAGACAGAAGCAGGCTCTGATAGAGTCTTTTATTGTTCTGTTAAATTCCACAACAAATGGCCCTACAACAGCCAGTAAGTCCCCATCCCACACTTCTCCGAAGGCAGACATCCACAGTCCAACAAATAAAAGCCAGTAAGCAAGAAAACCAATTTGTAAAAGCAGAGAGGAAATCCAAAGAGCAGGTGCAAGCTCATGGGGCAAGGTCCAGAGTCAAGGTCCACAGGGCAAGGCAAGTCCACAGGGCAAGGCAGGTCCACAAGGCAAAAGACAAGTCCATGAGCAAAAGGCAAGTCCACAAAGCAAAGGTACAAGGCAAGACACAGGCAAAACCATGAGTCAAGGCTGAGTTTTTCCAAAGCTGGGGGAGCGTAAGCCAAAGGCAAACAATTGTTCCTGACAATAAGTCAACCCACACCAGATGTTCTTTGAGAGGAGGGGTTGGGTGCCCTTCTCCCAAGCAGCCTCACAGATCTCCTTTGAGCTTGCCTCCGCTCTACTCTCCATGCCCTTGGATCGAGCGGGGGAGGCAGCTGTTCCTCATCAGAGGGGATCTGCTGCCTGTCAACACCACTGGCTGTCTGCAGCTGATCCTCCCCCATGTCTGTGAGGGCAGGCAGCTCTCCATCTGGTTTACCACTTCCCCCAGTGCTTGAGGGGCCTAGGACAGCATCGTCCTCAGCCCCTGGCCTCTCCAAACATTCCAAGGGAGACATGTCATCCCCATCCTGGCTCTAACTCTTCCTGCTCCTCCTCCTCCTCCTCCAAACCAGGATCCAATGGGGCCAAGACACCTATACTCAAATAGAAATGTAACTGTTCAGTAATATACATTTATTTTTCCTGGCGGCAGGCATTATTGCAACTTACCCCTTAATAGACACCCATAGAATGTTGTTGTCACTGGAGTTAGAGCTAACACATGCACATATACAATTTAAAATCCATGTGAAATGAAGTAAGTATCGCACATGGCGATACTGAGGCACGTAAAGTTTTGTAGCAGAAGATTGAGGTGAGGATATTTAGCTTTAAGCGTGTTTTGTTATGGCTTAGGCAGCCATCAATACTCTTCATTAAGTAATTGGCTCAAAGTCACAAATGTAATGTTTATTACCACGTGTAATTCCTTCAGATAACAGCCCTGAAATTACTAACTCTCCACAAATTTCCTGAAAGTCCATGAAAATCCTTATTTTCGTAGTTTTCGTTAAAATCCATGTACAGTTAACAATCGTACAGTTAACAATCATACAGTGGGAAACTCTTTTTTTAAAAAAAATGAAAAATGTATTAATATTTATGTCCATTATTTCTGAAAAGCATACATCTTCTCAGTGGTCAGGTGGGGTTGTTTGCAAACTCCAGGAGGTGCAGTGTTGCCTCATGTATTATTAACTCAGCTCATAAATTCTTCTGCCATCCAAAATAGCCTTAAACAATAGACGCGAAGCACATTCTGAATTCTTGCTTCTGCTTCTAAAATTGAAACAAAAAAAAATTCTGGACAGCATCTAGATGTCATCAATTTTGAGGGGAAGATGACTGCTCTCAGTCTCCTTTCTCTCTGCAAATGATGGAGTTTTATAGCCTAAAGCGATCTGCAAATATTTATTATGCAACTGTCTAAACAAAATGAAGAGACTGAAGAGAGAAAGTAAGAAGAGAATGTGCACACACACACACACACACACACACACACAAAGTGGATAATAGCAAAGAAGACTCTGTTTAAACCTTCAATTAGAAATAGGCATTCCATTTTTTTATTTCTGCCCTCTTTATAGTTCTTAAAAATAACTTTGTCTTAGTCTGGATTTAAGACTTGCCAGTGAGATGATGAAATCTTTACTGATGGAGAAATAGGTAGTTCTGTCACAGAAAAGTTCCAACTTAATTATTGAAGAACTCAGGAATTCAACAGGTTCTCTTCACCCCTCCTATTCTATCTCATCCTTCCGAGAAGGGGAGAGACAACTGGAGCTAATCAACTAAATATTTTCGACTGTAATATCTTGAGCTTAGTTGGGTTGACACATCCAAACTATCCATTTCAAGCTGCCGTTTAAAAATGGCAGCCTCCTTTTTTAGAGTTACAGACAGTGGTGGGATTCAGCTGGTTCGCACTGGTTTGGCAGAACCGATACCTACATTGTTCTGAGTTCAGAGAATTGGCTGAATGCACACTGCTTCCAGAAGTCCGTTCTAGGGTTGGGAGGCCTGGAGGAGGCCTCCCAGGCCTAGAATGGTCCACCAGAAGTCCATGGATGCCATTTCTGGAAGTCCATTCTAAACCTCAGAGGCCTAAAGGAAACTTCCCAGGCCTAGAACAGCCCACAGGAAGTATGCGGATGCCACCTCCGGAAGTCCGTTCTAGACCTTGGAGGTCTAGACCTCCCAGGCCAAGAATGGCCCACAGGAAGTGCATGGATGCCACTTCCAGAAGGTCTTTCTAGGCCTCAGAGGCACAGGCCTGCATTCAATAAGAGAACTGGTTGTTCAGGTATTTGAATCCCACCACTGGTTACAGATATTTCCAAACTGTTCTGTGTCCACTCCGTTTGTGCCAGGTGCAAATAACCAGAAACATCTGTGGTGTTCAAAGCATAGGAGAGATGATTAATACTACCTATAAACAAAAAATCCAGACAACTAATGATCCAAGCTAAATTGGCGCTAGATAAGGGTCAATGGAATTGAAGGAGAGGGCTGGATTTGGATCACTTGTGGCAATGCAAAGATTCCAAACTGATGACATATTTAACTCTTCCTCCCAGCTCAGCCTGCTCTTCTCTTACAGTTTGTAGTAAGGGGGTCACAGTTTTGCCCTGTTTCTACTTTCCCTATAACTTCATTCCGAGATTTCTCCAATGTAGAAACAAAGGCAGTTTAAAAAAAATCTTTATTTCATGTGATAACTACCTTGTCCTATGCTTTTGTGAATGATTGTTGTTAACTTCAAACATTTATGGGGAGAATGACGTTTGTGTAATTAGTTTATATCAGGCCATTCATTTAGACATTCATTAAGGTTGTCATGTCTTCTTTTTTCTAGGATGCGACAGAGTTGAGCAGCCTAAAACCACCCAGTCTCTGAGTTTCTATGGCTAAGGGTGAACACGATTTTGGGTCTCTCTTGTCCTAATTCAAAAATCAAACCTCTACATCAAGGCAGTTGATTAACAGGCATCTTTTAAATAAATAAAAAACATAGAATATGTTATAAAATTGAAGATCCAGGTGCTCGTCAGAAGAAGAAGGCCCGAATGATGTCTCATTATTCCCCCCCCCCCAAAAAATGCAAAAAGTTTGATGGACTTTTTTCTTTCCCCACTGTCTATGGGAACACCAGAATTTCGTCACACAAAAACATTTCCCCCAAGTTTTGGGGGAAATCTAATTTTAAACATCCGTGACAGCACACCTGGCATGTTGTCACCTGCCTTTTGAATTCAGTTTTCAAAATAAATATATAAATTCATTTTGGTATGCAACCTGCTAGTGTAGTGCATAATCTACATAAATAAAAATGTAAATGTTCGTTTGTTCAAAATCTTAAATCTCCGAAAGTTCTGCACCGATTGCTTTGAAATTTTGACACAACATTGCATTTGAATACGCGCGTGTTTCTATATACCTACTATTATATAGATGTCACACCTGTGACAGGTAAAAACATGCTTTTTTGAAAAACAGCGTCATCTGTTGGATGTAAAAGCAATTTAAGAGATTGCAATTCCCAATTCGACTGGCGTTTGCAATCACCATCATCAAAGCTCATGGCCAATCTTTAGAATTGTGCGGTTTAGATCTAGACACGGATTGCTTCTCACATGGACAATTATATGTTGCGTGTTCTAGAGTCGGCAAACCAGATAATCTCTATATCTGCACAGACAATGGAACAACAAAAAATATTGTATACCCACATGCATTGTGAAATTAAACATATCACAAATGTGCGCTTTCTCTTTTCTTTCTTTTCCATTTAACCAGACTGAGCCACAGCAACGCGTGGCCGGGTATAGCTAGTATCACAATATTTCCATTCCAAGGGTGCTCTTGCTTGAATTTGGAGCATCCATTACTGTTGCTCCTTCTGTACTTATCTAGCTTGATGATACTACTTAGCTTTGCACATCATTATTGATAGGATATTAGCTGAGGCATGGTTTGCCAATCCTCATTTATTTTATTTTCAGGAGCTGGTGGGCGTAGCCAACACTCCAGAAGATAGGCTCAAGATCCAGATGGATATCAACAAACTCAAACACTGGGCCCTATCTAACAAAATGAAATGAATGCAGAAAAAAGTAAGGCTTTACACTTAAGCAAGACAAATCAAACGTACAGGTATAGATTAGGTGAAACGTGCCTCAATAGCAGTAACTGTAAGAGGGGTCTCGAAATCCTAGCGGACAATCAGTTAAATTTGAGCCAGTAGTGTGCAGCAGCAGCCCAAAAAAACCCAATACAATCCTAGGCTGCATTAACAGAGGGACAGAATCAAGATCACGTGAAGTATTTGTTCTGCTTTATAAAGCTTTAGTAAGACTACACTTGGAATACTGCATCCAGTTTTGGTCACCACAATATCAAAAGATGTTCAGACTTTGAAAAGAGTGCAGAGAAGAGCAACAAAGATGATTAAGGATTTGGAGACTAAAATATATGCAGAATGATTGCAGGAGTTGGGTATGTCTAGTGTAGTGCAACGAAGCACTAACGCTGACATGATAGCAGTGTTCAGTGGTGGGATTCAACGAGTTTGCACCACTTCGGTAGAACCAGTAGCTAATTTTTTTTGTTGCCCAGGTGCAGAATGGACTTCCGGAAGCGGCATCCACACAGAGAACCGGTTGTTCACATATTTGAATCCCACCACTGGCAGTTTTCCAATATTTGAGTGGCTGCCACAAAGAAGAGAAAGTCAACCAATTTTCCAAAGCACCAGATAAGAGACAATGGATAGAAAGTAATTAAGGAGATAAATTTCCTAACTAAAGAAATGTCCTAACAGTGAGAACAATTAACCAGTGAAAAAGTTTGCCTTTAGAAGTTGAGGGTGTTCCATCACTGGAGGTTTTAAGAAGAGACTGGAGAGACATTTTTTCTGGAATGGTATATAGGGTCTCCTGCTTGAGCAGGGGTTGGACTAGAAGACCTCCAAGGTCCCTTCCAACTTTGTATATCCTGTTGCTATGTCTCATTTGCTTCAAACCAACTCTGTCCTGTTGAACTACACATTCGGCTTAAATATTTCAGCCACAGAGGTCAGAAGTGAAAGAAAGTGTTTGAGTAGCAAAAAAAATAAATAAATAAGAAGAAGAATTAAGCAGAAATTGCATGCAGGGGCTGTTGCTATAGTTTTTTTTAAAAAAAATCTCTTTTAGAAACAGATACAGAACATTCAGCAAATAACGATAGGCTGTACTGGGACCCTAGAAACAGTGCCTGTGCAATTACAATTATATGCTATTTCTCTTTTTTTATATAACAACAACAACAACAACAACAACAACAACAACAACAACAACAACAATAATAATAATAATAATAATAATAATAATAATAATAATAATAATAAAGTTGGAAGGGACCTTGGAGGTCATCTAGTCCAGCCCCCTGCTCAGGCAGGAAACCCTATACCATTTCAGACAAATGGCTGCCCAATCTCTTCTTAAAAACTTCTAGTGTTGGAGCATTCACCGCTTCTGGAGGCAGGTTGTTCCACTGGTTAATTGTTCTAACTGTCAGGAAGTTTCTCCTTAGTTCTAGGTTGCTTCTCTCCTTGATTAGTTTCCATCCGTTGCTTCTTGTCCTGCCTTCTGGTGCCTTGGAGAATAGCTTGACTCCCTCTTCTTTGGCGCAGCCCCTGAGATATTGGAACACTGCTATCATGTCCCCCCTCGTCCTTCTCTTTATTAAACTAGACATACCCAATTCCAGCAACCGTTCCTTATATGTTTTAGCCTCCAGTCCCCTAATCATCTTTGTTGCTCTTCTCTGCACTCTTGCTAGAGTCTCAACATCTTTTTTACTCGCACGATAGATTATTTGAACTTAGTGTTAGGGCCACAGAGATGTTTTTTTTCAGTCAAGTGTGTACCTGTGTGCACGTCTAGCGAGGAAAGCTTTTGCAAAAGGGATCTATATTCTATAACATTCTCTATTCCCCCGTAGGAGGGCCTTCTACAAAGCCATATTGGTCGATATTTCAAACCTTTCATAAAGATTATGTATTTGCTTGAATGTAGAGGCTGACTCTGTTTAACACATCCTTTTTAAGTGCCCACTGTATTTACACTACCAATCAGAGCTAGTACACACCTGCTCTTGAGTTTGATAAACTCCACTCACAATGAGGAGAAAGAAGTATTTTTTTTAATAAACTAAGATGTTTCAAAAGCAGTAGCATTTTTTTTTATTCACAGCTTTAGCTGTAAATAACCTTTGGTTTCTTCAATGAATTGTTAACTTTAAAGGGTTTCTTCCTTTTGTATACGTAGGCGTTGTTCCGTAGGCATGGGTTAACGGTATGCTATATATTTTCTTAAAATGCCACGGTTAGATTTGGAGTGTAAATAACAGAATAAATCACCTTGCCTTTCAGACAATGGCTTATTTTAAATAACAGAAAAATAGAGTTGGAAGGGACCTTTGAGGTCATCTAGTCCAACCCCCTGCTCAAGCAGGAAATCTTAGGCCATTTCAGACAAATGGTTGTCCAATCTCTTCTTAAAAACCTCCATTGTTGGAGCATTCACAACTTCTGAAGGCAGGTTGTTCCACTGGTTAATTGTTCTAACCATCAGGAAGTTTCTCCTTAGTTCTAGGTTGCTTCTCTCCTTGATTAGTTTCCATCCGTTGCTTCTTGTCCTGCCTTCAGGTGCTTTGGAAAATAGCTTGACTCCCTCTTCTTTGTGGCAGCCTCTCAGATATTGGAAGATGGCTATCGTGTCCTTCTTTTCATTACACTAGATATATGCAATTCTTGCAACCCTTCTTCATCTACTTTAGCCTTCAGTCCTCTAAATATTAAATAATTAAGATTTTTAAAAAATATATATATATACATATTTCATCTTGCAATACATTTGAAGAAATTGAATGTCGGAACGGGACAATTTGCCACAGCCAACTCACCATAGCCAACTTGCTGTGGGACAACTCAGCGTGGGACAATTTAACAATTCAGTTTAATTATTTAAAACAAACCAAGAATTATTTTAATTTTTGTTGTTCATGTTTCGTTCTGCCCCCTCCTCTGGCATCCTCTCTTTAACGATTCTATTCCACCAATTCTTTGGTATTAGTGTAACTCTTCTCCTGCCATGAGTTGGCTGGGGTGAATTCTCATTTTTAGCCAGGAGGTCACATGTTGAAATGTTATTGTTATAGACTTTTGGATTTACTGAATTCACATACTGCCAAAATTTTAATTTAGTTTGATATGCTGAGATTTTGTATTTGAACTATTGTTACATGTTTTCTTGGAACATATTCCACTGTTGCTGGGCACAAAAAAGCATAGACAATCTTAACATTACTACACAAGGTGTCGACAACAATTTTTTTAAAAAAGCCCATGGATAAATTTGGTAGCCAGGAAATCAGTGTTGTATTAATGCAAACTGGGAAAGAAACACATTCTTTCTTTTCCCCTGCATAATAATAATAATAATAATAATAATAATAATAATAATAATAATAATAATAATAATAATAATAATAATAATAATAATAATAATAATAATAATAATAATAATAATAATAATAATAATAATAATAATAATAATAATAATAAAGATGCTAAGACTCTGGAAAGAGTACAGAGAAGAGCAACAAAGATGATTAGGGGACTGGAGGCTAAAACATATGAGGAACGGTTGCTGGAATTGGGTATGTCTAGTTTAATGAAGAGAAGGATGAGGGGGGACATGATAGCAGTGTTCCAATATCTCAGGGGCTGCCCCAAAGAAGAGGGAGTCAAGCTATTCTCCAAAGCACCTGAAGGCAGGACAAGAAGCAACGGGTGGAAACTAACCAAGGAGAGAAGCAACCTAGAACTAAGGAGAAACTTCCTGACAGTTAGAACAATTAACCAATGGAACAACCTGCCTCCAGAAGCGGTGAATGCTCCAACACTGGAAGTTTTTAAGAAGACACTGGACAGCCATTTGTCTGAAATGGTATAGGGTTTCCTGCCTGAGCAGGGGGTTGGACTAGAAGACCTCCAAGGTCCCTTCCAACTTTTTTTTTTATTATTATTATTGTTATTGTTATTGTTATTGTTTATTTTATTTTATTTTCATTAACTTATATGCCGCCCTTCTCCCCATGGGACTCAGGGCGGCTCACAGCATGTTAAAACAATATAAAACAGTTATCCCCTATAAAAGCCAATTAAAAACCAAATATTTATCGCTGTGTCTTATTAAAATCATTAAAATTGTCCCTATTTAAAATTCACCCTAGGTCAGACCCGCTTGCTGAAAAAGCCATGTCTTGAGGGCGCGGCGGAAAGTTAGGAGATCCGGAATCGTCCGGATCTCGGGGGGTAGTTCGTTTCAGAGGGTGGGGGCACCCACAGAGAAGGCCCTCCCCCTGGGGGTCGCCAGCCGACACTGCTTGGCCGACGGCACCCTGAGAAGGCCCGCTCTGTGGGAGCGTACCGGTCTGTGAGAGGGAATCTGTGGCAGAAGGCGGTCTCGGAGGTATCCAGGTCCGATGCCATGGAGCGCTTTAAAGGTGGTAACTAACACCTTAAAGCGCACCCGGAAGGCCACTGGCAACCAGTGCAGCTCGCGCAGCAGCGGCGTTACATGGGAGCGACGCGTCGCTCCCAACA
>NW_015386139.1:211924-223684 GCF_001527695.2 Protobothrops mucrosquamatus
CCTCCAGTAATGTAAGCAGTTTTAATTTTCTCCCTCACATCACCCATGCATGGTTTAATATCCTTCCTTCAGCAATTGGACTTTTTTTGTTTTTAAAACATATAACAGTGGTGGCAAACCTATGGCACGGGTGCCAGAGGTGGCACTCGGAGCCCTCTCTGTGGGCACACGTGCCGTTACCCCAGCCTCGCCTCCCCCCGCGACCCCCTCCTCTCCAGCAGCCCCCCTGAAGGAGAGTTGCCCCCGAGCATGGCCCACGCGGAGCAGCACAGCCAAGGACATGGCAGCCAGGCAGTGTAGACAAGACTCTGCCCTTACACCCCATCCCGCACAGTTGATGCTGCAGGGTGCGGGCAGAGGGTGTGACCACCATAGCGCTGTTGGGCTGCCTGGGCAATCTGCGGCGGGCCCTGGAGGTGGTGAGTGGCCCTGCAGGCAGGCGGGGTGGGAGATGGGGGGCGGAGTGGGGGCGGGACCAGTTTTTGGGTACTTGGTCTCTAAAAGGTTCGCCATCACTGACCTATAACATAGAACAATAGACTTGGAAGGCACCTTGGAGGTCTTTTAGTCCACCCCCCTACTTGAACAGGAGACCCTATAGTACCATTCCTGATAAATGGTTGTCCAGTCTTTGTTTGAAAGCCTATAGTTCATGTACCGATGAAGCTTCTTGGATGAGAAATGAAACATCTTAAAGAAAAAAACAAAGAAAGTCCAGTTGCCTTTTGGAGAAAAAAAAGCACCTTTGAGACAACCATGACCTGGATGATGGAGAATCCTCACAGACTTCTTTTAGCAGTTCTCAAAACAGAGGTAACCACACTAAGCTTAGGCAAAGGCTTAAACCCATAAGTGCAATTTAAAACAAAAACATCACCTTGTATTTCTTCCAAGAGGACATTTTTAACACCATGATGTAATATCAAAAAGGTCCAGATGCTCCACCTAATATTTCTGTAAAGCAACTATCTATGAGCAGTTTTTTTTGTTGTTGTTAGTTGCGAAGCCGTGTCCAACCCATCACGATCCCATGGACAATGTTCCTCCAGGCCTTCCTGTCCTCTACCATCTTCTGGAGTCCATTGAAGCTCACGCCTACTGCTTCAGTGACTCCATCCAGCCACCTCATTCTCTGTCGTCCCCTTCTTCTATTGCCCTCCATCTTTCCCAGAATTACGCCCTTCTCCCAAATTCTCCCAAGTCTTGAGACAAATAGCACAATTTGTAAGATAGAGTGGGAAACGCAGAAAAAATCAGTACCCTTCCCTTTTACCCTTGTATACTCTTTAATCAATGTTATGCTTGTCTATCTTTTACTTTGTGCTATTATCATAGGTAATATAACCAGTGGTGGGATTCAAATAGGTGAACAACCGGTTCTCTGTGTGGATGCCACTTCTGGAAGTCCATTCTGGGCCTGGGCAACAAAAAAATTAGCTACCGGTTCTGCTGAAGTGGTGCGAACCGGTTGAATCCCACCACTGGGTATAAACAAACTTTGACACTGCTCTGTGCTCATAAAACAAGCTAACTGATTGGACAGGAACCTGGGACTCCTCTCTGAACAAAGCTTTTTGCCAGCGTCTATTATTCATCCTGACAAAAGCTTATTTTATTCCATGCTGCACTGTCTTCTCAAACCTCTTCTTCCATTTTATGAATTCCAGCAACACTCCCAGGGTTCATCTCTTTGTCTCTTGTATATTATGTTGAAACAGGACTTCTAAGAACTCAAGTCCTGTCAAAAGCAGGAGTGTAAAAAAAACCAAGCCTCCAATGTTGTTATATATATATAGCTGATTTTTTGCAAAACAGCAGTTCCTTTAATTAAATCAAATGCAGTCTGAATGACTTTTCTCTCTGCTAACTAAGTAGCGTTGAATTCCAAAGTATATGAGCCAAAGTGTTTGAGGAAGACAAAATGGTGTTTCCAGTAATGATGATTGTTTATATCAACCGTCAAGCTTAGGCAGAATTAATCTCTCTGTCTCTCTGTCGGTATGTCTGTCTCTCTGTCTCTCTCTCTCTGTCTCTCTGTCTCTATCTCTGTCTCTGTCTCTCTCTCCATCTCTCTGTCTCTCCATCTCTCTGTCTCTCAGTCTCTCTCTCTGTCTCTCTCTCTCTGTCTCTCTGTCTGTCAATCTCTCTCCGTCTCTCCATCTCTCCGTCTCTCCGTCTCTCCATCTCTCTGTCTCTCTCTCTCCATCTCTCCGTCTCTCTCTCTCTCTGTCTTTCTGTCTCTCTCTCTGTCTCTCTCTCTCTGTCTCTCTCTCTCTCTTTCTGTCTGTCTGTCTGTCTGTCTCTCTCTCTCTCCATCTCTCTGTCTCTCTGTCTCTCTCTCTGTTTTTGTTCAGTCGCTAAGTCATGTCTGACTTTTTACAACCCCATGGAACATAGCACACCAGGTCCCCCTTTCCTCCACCATCTCCTGGAGTTTGCCAAAATTCATGCTGACTGCCTCAATGATCCTATCTAACACCATCTCATCCTCTGCTGTCCCCATCTCCTTTGGCCTTCCATCTTTTCCAACATCAGGGTCTTTTCCAATGAATCCTCTCTTCTCATTTGATCGTCAAAGTATTTGAGCTTCAGGTTCAAGATCTGTCCTTCCAAAGAATGGTCAGGGTTGATTTCCTTTATGATTGATTGATTGATATAATCTCCTTATAGTCCAAGGGGCTCTCAAGAATCTTCCACCCCACAGTTCAAAAGAATTTCTCTTCTTTCTCCCCCCTCCCCCACTTTGATCTCCAGTCATACAAAAGAACATTTCATATGTATATTTATATATATGTGAATGTCTAAGTTGCCTAAGAGCAACTTAACTTTATTATTGAAAGACTTGAGTGATTACAACATACATGGGAGATTGATTAATGTACCCTAATAAATGTACTGAAAAGTAGATAGATAGCTCTTTTATCCCAATGTGTTTATTTAGCAGTTCAAGGAATGAAACGTTTTTGGCCCAGAAATCTCTGGATGTTGCAAAAGTAATTAAGAGAAGAGCCATTTTTAATGGAAGGCAACAACTACAGATTTATTTATTCAATTTTAATTCGACTGAGCTGCATTTCATTAATATACTGCGTTACTGGTTGACTTAAACTTTATGTGCAAAGTATCTGACTATATTATGTACATAAATCACAGCTTTTAAAAGTATATTTGTGCTTTTCAGGCATTCTTTAATAAGATATCTTACATAAATATAATAATATTATAGAGAGGTTCCATGTAGAGGTATGATTGAAAAACAGTTCAAGCTTCAACTTTCTTCATGAAAAACTGAACAAAACTGAACAAAATTCATCTGATTTATTTGTATTGGATCCAATTCAAGGGATATAATACAATTTCCCAACTGAATCATCATTTTTAATTGTAATCGTAATCAAAATGGTGATCAAAGTCCCATTGGATTAAGTTGACACCTCCTATTATTATGCAACATATAGGAATATTCTTTATTAGCCAAGAAATTTGTCTCCGGTGCATAAACTCTCAGTGTACACACAAACAACAAAGTAGTAAATAATAAAAATAAAAATAAAAATTGCAAAAGGCGGCCTTACTAGGAACTGCTTCCATCCTGCGACGATATCTGTAATACCATCAAACATCCACATCTGCCTATCCCAGGTCCTTGGGAAGGACTCGACAGGTAGACAAAAATGCCAAATCCAGTCTGAACATCTGGCTGACTGTGCGATATAACAACAACAACAACAACAACAACAACAACAACAACAACAATAATAATAATAATAATAATAATAATAATAATAATAATAATAATAATAATAATAATAATAATAATAATAATAAAAGTTGGAAGTGACCTTCTAGTCCAACCCCCTGGTCAGGCAGGAAACCCTATACCATTTCAGACAAATGCCTGTCCAGTCTCTTCTTAAAAACTTTGAGTGTCATAGATTATAAACTGTAACATACAATCATAAATCATAACAATAGCAGAATATAGTAGGAAAGATAACAAGCTTTTATACCACTATCTCCAAATATCTCTTTTCAAAATACAACTAGTCTTGATTTACTTTTTAAATTCACTTTTTTAAAACAATATGTTAAATCCAATCCCTCCATACTTTGCAGTCTGCCCTAATATATTCTCTTTTTTAGAACCATTTCCCCCCAATATTTGTTTGCAAACCTTAGACAGATGAATTTTGGACCTAATGAAAACCACAGTGCTTTTCTTTTACATTCCAATTATAGTCCCTAAAACAAACAAATAAAAATAGGATCTAACATCTCGTTGAAGTTTGATTTCATTCCTGCTAATTTTACAGGCGCATTGACAATTGCTTAAAAATGGTTTTTCCAGACCGTTCTTCTACCTTCCTTGTGTAACTCATAGCCATAAGAACTGCCTCCCTTTGAAAACATTAACTATGTCCAATCTTTTTGAAGGTCATCCAAAGTCAGATTAGTCATGCATGCATCCCAATTGACTTAGCCCAACCTTATTCTTTTTGTGTGATGAAAACCTGGAAGAAAAGTGGCTTTGTAAGCTCCCGGAGTATTCCATTTAGAAAGCGGTTGAAAAGGGAATGAATCTGTGGATAATACAGTGGATAATAATTTTAGTGAACTGACAAGCCGTCTGCTGTTACTAATTATTTAGATGTATTTCTTTGTTTGATCTTACAGAATGACTTGACTGTTCTCACAGTGGCAAATATTGTTGAACTGGAGTTGCTACATAGTTTTTTCAGCCATCTTTTAAGGTTGGGAGATAGAAACTATAGTGAGAAAAAGATATGGTGGACGTGTGTGAGAGAGAGAGAGAGAGGAGGGGGGAGAGAGAGAGACACACACACACACAGAGGGCGATAATAATAATAATGATGATAATGATAATGATAATGATAATGATAATGATAATGATAATGACAATAATAATAATAATAATAATAATAATAATAATAATAAGAAGAAGAAGAAGAAGAAGAAGTAGTAGTAGTAGTAGTAGTAGTAGTAGTAGTAGTAGTAGTAGTAGTAGTAGTAGTAGTAGTAGTAGTAGTAGTTGGAAGCGACCTTGGAGGTCATCGAGTCCAACCCCCAGCTCAGGCAGGAAACCCTACACCAGTGATGGCGAACCTTTTAGAGACTGAGTGCCCAAACTGCAACCCAAAACCCACTTATTTAACGCCAGGTGCCAGGTGGGTGGGCGTGGCTGTGGTGGTCATGGCAGATTGGGTGGGTGTGGCCAAGGTGGCCATGGTCATCTCAATGTTGCTCGTGGGGAGGGACGCCTGTGGGGGCTGGGCAGGGTTGGGGGAGATCCAGGGGGTCTCTGGCAGGTGGGGCGGTGAGCAGGAGGCTCGTCCTGCGGGGAGAGGTGAGGCTAGGCGAGGCAGGGCGGAGCTGCCATTGTCGCAGGGCACGGTGAGGCAGGGCCAGGGCGGCTGCTGCCTGACACCATCAGCCTCTGCACACAGAGGCCAGCGAGTGCATGGATGCTGAGATGCATCCGGCCATGTGGGACCTTGGCGAGTTAGCGGGAGGCTGGTTGAAGAGGGACGGTTGCCATCTCCGGGGCATGGCGCGTGTGCCCACAGAGAGGGCTCTGAGTGCCGCCTCTGGCACGCGTGCCGTAGGTTCGCCACCACTGCCCTACACCATTTCAGACAAATGGCTGTCCAGTCTCTTCTTAAAAACTTCCAGTGTTGGAGCATTCACCGCTTCTGTTGCTGCTACTGTACTTGGAAGTAATTAAACAAATTACGTTTTCATTTTTCTTCCTAGCAGATTAATAAATCTGCTTCTTTCTCATACTACCTAGGACAAGGTTTTTCTAATGTTCTCAACCAAGCTGCCTAAAGAATAGCCTTTTTTTTTTTTTTTTGCTATTCCCATTGCATTCTACCAGTGAGAACTGAGAAACAGGCAGAATCGGCCAGGCCACCAGAATTTATTATGAGCAATGATAAAAACTGCTCATGAAATGGGTAAAAACACAACATACAATTTACTAGGCTGTAGCATGGCCCATTAAGACACCATTTTGCTTTTGCTCAAACTAGGCATTCCCAGTCAGTTCTGACAGAGAATTAGAGATGCAAATTAGATGTCTTGGCTGCACAGAATTCTTGTCTTTGCAAAATATTTATATGCTTTTAAAATATATTCTACTGCCGTATGCAAGCATTAGGCTAATGGACACTGGGAGGAAAATGCAAAGACAAGTCTTTGCTAAAATTAGCTGTTGATTCAGATATATGGCTAGCAGATCTAGTTGATCTCTTTATTAGTAAAACCATGCTACACAGTGGAAAAAAGGTTTAAATAATGCATAGCGTATCAATTCCTTGTGAGCTACTGTCTAGTAAAACAGTTGTTTGATTTTCTTCCTGGCAGGAGACAGCCTTCATCCTTAAAGCTGGCCAAATGATGGACAGTCCAAGAATTTAAAATATTGCGCAAAATAGGAAGTGGGTGAAATATATATAGATAGAACTCTAAGGTCTCTTCCAAATCTATTATTCTATATTCTATTTCAGTGCACAGATTCAGCAGCCTGGATAAAAGTAGGAGTTAAAATAAGTGGAATTGGAACAAATGCACTATAACTTTAGTGAGGTTCTATAAATGTTATCTTAAAATACCACTGAATTAAATGCTGGCTTGGTAGATAGGTAGGCAGAGGGGACACACACCAGAGCAGACACATACACAAATGAATTTAGCACATCAAACTTAACAAATGGTTAAATGTCTATCGAGATTCTCAGTCATCCAGGGCATGGTTGTCCCAAAGCTGCTTTTTCAAAAGACAACTGGACTTTATTTTTTCCTTGAAGATGTTTCATTTGTCATCCAAGAAGCTTCTTCAGTTCTGACTAAGAACTGAAGAAGCTTCTTGAGTGAGGAGTGAAATGACTTCAAGGAAAAACAAAGTCCGGTGATTTTTGCATAGGATATTAATAAAGCCCGTCAGATCATTTTTGCATAGGATATTAATAAAGCCCCTGTCAGATTAATAAAGCCCCTGTCAGGGCACAGATGAAACCTTTTGTTAGATGAAAAGGAATGGGGAAATCCATTGTTTTAAAAATATCCATAGATTCCACAAACTTCCATATCTGTCTTAGAAATGTCAAAAAGATATGTATCTATTATTCATGCATTAATTTCCATCAGAGATCAATTCAAAATAATATCACTAAATACCACAATAATTTCAATAATACCGTAAAACCTATATGAAATATAACCTCCTCCCCACCAAATTATTAAATTTTAACATTACTAAAGCATTACCAAAACAATAATACAATATTAAAATACCAAGAGAGTTGTATGAGTTCTTAATATTAAAACTCGGATAATAAACTAAGAGGTGAAAATGTAATAGAACAGAAAGTACAACAGAATAATCTAATGGCAAAATGATCAAAATTAAACAACAGTACAGTAGTGCTTGTTTTCGTGCTTGTTTATTTTACTCAATTAGAACATAAAGCATAAAATGCAAACTGTAAAACTGATATTGCTCACTCATCTGTATTATACCTGCTGGCATATTTTAAACACAGCTGCACAGAACTTTACAAGCTGCAGTATAAACAGGCTTGTCTCAATCAGAAAGAAATATGATCTCTGAATAGTTTCTTTTAACACAAAATAGACAACGCAGAAATCAAATTGACTGTGTGATTGGTACAAGGAGCAGGGAACGGTAAATTATAACAGCAGATATAATAATAATAATAATAATAATAATAATAATAATAATAATAATAATAATAATAATAATAATAATAATAATAATAATAATAATAATAATAATAATAATAATAATAAAGTTGGAAGAGACCTTGGAGGTCATCAAGTTCAACCACCTGCTCAGGCAGGAAACCCTACACCATTTCGGACAAATGGCTGTCCAGTCTCTTCTTAAAAACTTCCAGTTTTGGAGCACTCAGAGCTTCTGGAGGCAGGTTGTTCCACTGGTTAATTGTTCTAACTGTCAGGAAGTTTCTCCTTAGTTCTAGGTTGCTTCTCTCCTTGCTTAGTTTCCATCCGTTGCTTCTTGTCCTGCCCTCAGGCGCTTTGGAGAATAGCTTGACTCCCTCTTCTTTGGGGCAGCCCCTGAGATGTTGGAAGACTGCTATCATGTCCCCCTTCATCCTTCTCTTCATTAAACTAGACATACCCAATTCCAGCAACCGTTCCTTATATGTTTTAGCCTCCAGTCCCCTAATCATCTTTGTTGCTCTTCTCAATACTCTTTCTAGAATCTCAACATCTTTTTTACATCGTGGTGACCAAAACTGGATACAGTATTCCAAGTGTGGCCTTACCAAGGCATTGTAAAGTGGTATTAATACTTCACATGATCTTGAGTCTATCCCTCTGTTAATGCAGCCCAGGACTGATATATGTTAATGCAGCCCAGCACTTTATAATCATGGGGCAGATTGTGAAGTGTCCTTGTGAGTGTTCTAACTCAATCTAATGTGAAAGAACTAAACTAAAATATCTCTGAAGTTAGAAGGAGTTCCCAACCTCAAACTGATACTTTAAAGGACTCCAGTGGAGAGGTAATAATTGATTTGAAGACGATAAAAGAAAGATGGAAGGAGAACCCTGAAGTTCAGTGATGTCAACCACTTCTACGTAGGATAAATATCACGTCAATTAAAAAACAGGATCCACGAACACCGGCTAGCAATCAAACGCCATGATCCCAAATCCTTAATCTGTACCCACAATGACACCAAACAACACCAGCTCGATTGGAGCAACACTAAAATCATCAACCACGCTACCACCCGCCATGCGTGTGAGTTGATTGAAGCCTGGCACTCCACAAGCAATTCCATCAACAGACATGTTGACCTACCACCAGCCCAAGAACCCCTCAGAATCCAAATCAACCACACAGACAACCACAGACAGCACCGACCCTTAACCATCCCACACAAGATCCATCACAAGCCTCTCTTTGATGACTCACACCTGACCCATCACAAGACCCTCACTTAACACACCCACACCTGAAGCCCTTATAAACAGAAGAATGACACAAACACCCCCTTAAACTCCGCCGAAGATGTTACCTAGCCTGGTAACAAAATGTTCAGAAGCCAACCCACAAGCTCATTTAGATATATCCTAGAACTTCTAGTATTAGATGATAAAGTTAGATCAGCATTTTTATCCCTAACAAGTTGGAACTTTTTTTCATTAAAGTCATCCTCTTTATATCCTCCATAATAATTGATACTTTTTAAATTTTGGTATGGGAAAGAACTCCTGAAAAAAAATCACAGATGGGAAAGAAGGAAAGAAATGGATCATAGAACAAGCAAAGCAAAGTTTCATTTGAGGCAAACATGACCAGGCTCAGATTATCGTATTTTGGACACATTTTGTGAAAACTTAACTCCCTGGAGAAGTCCGTAGGTTTGGGAAAGATAGAAGAAATCAGAAGAACCAGATGACCATCAGAGTAAAGTAAATGCACTTAATTACAGAGGATGGATACACTTTTAGAAAATATTAAACACTAGGTTCCACCTGGATAGGTTCTATCTATAAGAGATGATACTGATTTGAAGGCACAAAATCAATCTATTGCTAATTTGATTTTTTTAACAAAAAAATCCTTGGAAATATAATTTTTGAATTCCCTTGCTAACCTGACATTTTTAAAATGTTTATTACTAAACGTATGTCTGCACGAAGTATGCCAAACCAGTTTTGTATATGTTAAGTACTACAAAAACAACCTTTTAAAAAAAAAATTGGAAAGTCTATAAATTCCTTCTAGAGTTGGAGGACTATGTTGTGGGGATACATCTTACTGTCCAAACTAATTTTAAACTATGTTGGTTATTGACACTGATAATTATAGAATATCTGGATTTTAACAAAGACTTAAATTTTATAACAACATTAACAATATTATTAAGAGTATTATTATTAAGAATATTAAGAATTAAGAATAATAAGACTAATAAAATAATGAAAATGTTTTTCTAACAAATTTAATCCTATTTATCTCTATGATGAACTGTTTATTCATTTGGTTTTCTTCTTTGTTCTTGTTTTCTTTGTCATTTTCCTTTCTCAAAAATCTGTTTATCTTCTGTGTGTCTGTCTATCCATCATCCATCATAACTATCTATCATCCATCTATTATCTATTATATCTATCATCTATCTATCATCTATCATCTATCTATCATTCATCATATCTATAAATCATCTATGTATCTATCTATCTATCTATCTATCTACCTACCTACCTACCTACCTACCTACCTACCTACCTATCATCTATCTTTCATATCAATATATAACATAACATAACATAACATAACATAACATAACATAACATAACATAACATAACATAACATAACATAACATAACATAACCCAAAAGAACACAATTTAAAAACGTCCAAAATCAGAATGATCCGCTGGTAAATCATGATAAAACCAAAGCTAGCAAAAGGTTTTACTTGTCCAAATATATTAAACAAAATTGTATTACAGAAAAGAATACTCTTTTTGAAATCATTGCTTGCATTTATCATCCCACCCTGATATACAGACTTTGTGCTATGTTCAGCCTAATGGAATTCATCTGTGCTCATTGGTGAGAGATTAAAGATACACACACATACACAGGTATATTTTTGAAGTCATGAAATAAGAAAGCTTCAAATACTTGCGTTCGGGTCTCTTTTATGTTTTGCTAAAAGCTACACGCAAAATTTCTTTCCATCAGCTGGAGAAAGGATGAAACATTCCCATTTTAAATACTCAAATACTTACAAAACCTGAAAAGGGGGATTAGCAGTTTCTTTTGGGAAATGAACCTTAAGGCTTCCAAAAGCCTGTACTGATATTTACCTGCTATAACATCTTATATAACAAGTTTCATAAAAGTAAACTCATTTTTCAGCAGAGTTTGACACAACCGTACACAGGGATACATTGAAAGAGCACCTGACTGAAGCATAGGGCCTGGTCAGTACACACCGGTCCCCAATGACTTCAGCAGAAAATCAAGATTCATTGTATGGTGGATAAAAATAATGAAATAATTTCAGCAGGGCAGTGTGATGGGGTGGTTAAAGAGACTGAGTGTGATTCCCCATTCACACACACACACACACACACACACACAAGTGTGGCTTTGGAAAGTTTATTACTGTTCCCCAGCAAATCCCTTCACCCAGTCTCAGAACTGCCCCAAAGAAATCCAAGGTTAGTCCACCAAGCAATGGCCAATAGCCCATAAAACAAATGGAAAGTTGCTCCAACTAATAAGTCCACCAGGCCAAACTTAAGTCCACCATGCCCAACAGAAACACACTCACAAGAGCTTACTTGGCAAGAAAAGGTCAGAGTCTCCAAGGCACAAAGTCAAGCTGGAAACACAAGGAACACACAGCCATAATTCAAACAAGTTGTTCCCAGCAACGCCTCCCTCTGTCTGCTGTGACAAATAGCTTTCAGGTGCAGCCCATCAAGATGGGTGGGGCCTTCTCCTGAGTAATATGGCAGATCTCCACTGCTCCTGTCTTCTTCTTCTTCTTCTTCTTCTTCTTCTTCTTCTTCTTCTTCTTCTTCTTCTTCTTCTTCTTCTTCTTCTTCTTCTTCTTCTTCTTCTTCTTCTTCTTCTTCTTCTTCTTCTTCTTCTTCTTCTTCTTCTTCTTCTTCTTCTTCTTCTTCTTCTTCTTCTTCTTCTTCTTCTTCTTCTTCTTCTCCTTCTTCTTCT
>NW_015386139.1:223774-231520 GCF_001527695.2 Protobothrops mucrosquamatus
CCTCCCCCTCCTCCTTCTCCTTCTCCTCCTCCTCCCCCTCCCCCTCCCCCTCCTCCCTGCCTGTTCACCCCTGCAAGCTGTCCTCAGCTGAAACCTCCTGTAAATCTCTTTCAGATGGCCATTCAGAATCATTAATTAACCCAGTCCCTGACATGTCAGGAATGAGCTCGTCCTCCCTTCAAGCCAGTCTCCAAGGAAGAAACCGAGAAGACACTGAGCTTGTCAGCTGGAAAGATGACAGCAAAGGTTCAAGTCCCAAGTGCCGTGTGATGAGGTGAGCTCCTGTTACTTGCCCCAGCTCCTGCCCAACTAGCAGTTCGAAAGCATGAAAATGTGAGTAGATAAATAGGTACCACTTCAGAGGGAACGTAACTCACTCCGTGTGCCTCAGCATATAGTCATGCTGGCCACAAGATCATGGAAGTGTCTTCAGACAATTCTGGCCCTGTTGTCTAACTAACGGGAGATGATCACACACACACACACACACACACACACACACACACCTTAGACTTGCACACAACTGGAAAGGGGAAAACTTTACCTTTAATAATTTCAGCAACCGAACAAGGAAATCTGACTATACTTGACAACGTAGAAGAAAATAGAATCAACCTATAACAATGGAAAAATGGAATGGAGAAACTGCAGATTATCGATACAGCACTCAAAGATGGAGAAGACAGTCATCAACTTTTGGGTTCCACTTAATGTCAACTCAATAATTAACCTTCAAGAATCAAGCGATGCCACCTCCAAATGTAATTAAGTAACCGCATGGAATGGCACTCTACATACAAAATTGCCTGAAGGGTGATCCATGAATCAACGTTTAGATTGTAACCTTGTCACTCTGAGCAGGCTTGCTATCGATAGCCAGTATTGCAGATTCATATTGAAAAGAATTGAGGGAAGAAAAAGAGAAATGCTAGTCATCTGGAAGAAATCAGTGTCTGAGATTTTAAATAATTGCAAGTAGAGCGGTGCTGTTTATAGTACTGGCTTCTGACCTCATTGCCAGTAACTCCCGCTGGTTTTCTGATCAAGTTGAAAAAGTTCACAAATATAACAGAGAGAAAATTGTCAATTCAATTCAGAATAGAGCTGAAAGGGACCTTGGAGATCTTCTAGTCCAACCCCCTGTTCAAACAGAAGACCCTATACTAAATCAGACAAGTGTCTGTCCAGTCTCTTCTTAAAAACCTCCAGTGGTGGAGCACCCACAACTTCTGAAGGCAAGTTGTTCCACCGGTTAATTGTCCTCACTGTTAGGAAGTTTATCCTTAATTCCAGGTTATTTCTCTCCTTGATTAGTTTCCATCCATTGTTTATCCTGCCCTCTAATCCTTTGGAAAATAAATAGTATTTCTTTGTGGCAGCCCCTCAAATACTGGAATATTGCCATCATGTCACCCCTAGTCCTTCTTTTCTCTAGACTAGCCATACCCAAATACTGCAACTGTTCCTCATATGTTTTAGTCTCCAGGCCTTTAATCATCCTAGTTGTTCTTCTCTGCACTTTTTCCAAAGTCAAGATTCCTTCAGCCTTAGAATAGCCTAGGTCTAAGCCCTAGATAGCTGAAAAATTTTGCTGAATCTCAGCAAAAGTTTTTTTAAAAAAATGGTAGGTTTGTGTGTAAGCTACAACAAGAGAGTCTAACCAAAGCCACAAAAATCTCTAGAGATTTCACCTAGAAAGTGGGAGGAAGGCAGTGGTGGGATTCAAATAAGTGAACAACCGATTCTCTGTGTGGATGCCACTTCCAGAAGTCCATTCTGGGCCTGGGCAACAAAAAATTAGCTACCGGTTCTGCTGAAGTGGTGCAAACTGGCTGAATCCCACCACTGGAGGAAGGCCTGTTAAAAAGACTGGCTTATAAGCAGTTCGGGGGAGATAAATGGCAAAAGTCATATTCCTCTCATCTTTTTAGGAGATACTGTTGAGGACTTTGATTTAGCTAATGCAATCCTTGGTTACATAAACAGAGGCATGGAATCAAAATCATGTGACGTATTAGTACCGCTTTATAAAACTTTAGTTAAGACCACACCTGGAATACTGCATCCAATTTTGGTCCCCACATTACAAAAAAAAAAGATGTTGAGACTTTGGAAAAAGTGCAGAAAAGAGCAACTAAGATGATTAATAGAAGAAGGGGACGACAGAGAAGGAGGTGGCTGGATGGAGTCACTGAAGCAGTAGGCGTGAGCTGACATGGACTCCAGAAGATGGTAGAGGACAGGAAGACCTGGAGGAACGTGGTCCATGGGGTCGCGATGGGTCGGACACGACTTTGCAACTAACAACAACAACAAAGATGATTAAGGACCTGGAGACAAAAACCTATAAAGAACAGTTGTATTAGAAGACCTCCAAGGTCCCTTCCAGGTCTATTCTGATTCTTGATTTTTGATTTCAAGTCAGCATTGCTGTACATCTAAATATATCAGTTTATTTAATAAAATAACTCTGTCCATGTATAACTATCAAAACAAACCCTTTATTAAAACAGCTACGCCCCATCATTCATTATTTGAAAGCTGCTGATTGCCTAATTCTTGCTTTTTCTTAAAACTAAGTCATATAAACAAATTAAATTAAATTAAAATTAAACAAATTAAACGTTCTTTCATTCAGGGCTATCATTAGGCACATCTTTTATTTAGGCACCATTCCAGTCCATTTGTATGCATCATCTTAACTAGGTTTTTCTGCCACTGCTTGGGACAGGACAGGACAACAGAGCTGACTTGGCAGCTAGGTTGTTTTTTGTTTTTTTGTCTTCAAAATGCCACCAGCTTTAACATGCTCTGAGACTTTCAATGACAAGGCTGACAGAGCCTTATCCCCAAAACAAGCCTTGTTTGAAATGCTGCAGAATCCAAGTCTGTCTGTTGAAAGTAAATTAGCAGCCCACTATGACCAGTGGCACCCATCACCCCATCCTCCCCAAATCAGTTGCTACGATGAAAGAAAAAGAAGCAGGGCTGAATAACGGGAAAATAATGTGAACCATTTCTAATACTTCATAATTTAGCGAATTCTTTTTGTTCCTAATAAAACCCAAAGGGGTAGACTCATTTCAATTTTTTCGTGATGACAAGAATGCCAAAACTCAAATCAAGGAATGATGAAGCAAGTGGGGAAAGCAGATATATTTTAACCAACAGAAAAGCTGCATTCCAAAATCAGTAGAAGAGTCCACAGGAAATGACATAGAATAGAATAGAATAGAATAGAATAGAATAGAATAGAATAGAATAGAATAGAGCTGGAAGGGACCTTGGAGGTCTTCTAGTCCAGCCCTCTGCTCAAGCAGGAGAACCTATACCATCTCAGACACATGACTGTCTAGCCTCTTCTTTAAAATCTCCAGTGATGGAGCACCCACGATTTCTGGAGGCAAGCTGTTCCACTGGTTAATTGTCCTCACTGTCAGGAAGTTTCTCCTTAATTTCAGGTTGCTTCTCTCTTTGATCAGTTTCCAACCACTGTTTCTTGTCCCTCCCTCTGGTGCTTTGGTGAATAACGTGAGTACTGCTATCATGTCTCCCCTATTTCTTTTCTTTAGACTAGCCAAACCCAAGTCCTGCAGCCATTCTTCATATGTTTTAGTCTCCAGGCCTTTGATCATCTTAGTTGCTCTTCTCTGAATTTTTTTCCAAACTCTCAACATCTTTTTTGTGATATGGGGACCAAAAATGAAATATGAAACCATAATGTTGCAGTGAAACCCTTTAAGGACTTGTGTGTGATATGTGTGTCACATCACATATCTCATCATTCTGATGTCATGATGAAATTAGGTAATGGATATTTATGGCCTCTTCAATGATTCTTGGAGCATTCTAGCCTTTCAGTTCCAGGAAGATTAATTCACATGTTAGGTCCANGACCAAAAATGAAATATGAAACCATAATGTTGCAGTGAAACCCTTTAAGGACTTGTGTGTGATATGTGTGTCACATCACATATCTCATCATTCTGATGTCATGATGAAATTAGGTAATGGATATTTATGGCCTCTTCAATGATTCTTGGAGCATTCTAGCCTTTCAGTTCCAGGAAGATTAATTCACATGTTAGGTCCATCACTGGCAAATAATACAGAACAAGTGAACAGTTTGAAAATCCCAGTTATGTTCTTCACGCACCAATTTCCACTTCCAAATTCTGTAGGAGGATTACTTTTGCTTATAATCTTTGCTTCAAGGGTTCCAAACCTGAGGAACTGATTGACTAGCCACATCCCTCTGGCATCCAAATTAAATAAAAATTTCATTTTTTACAAATACAGTTGGAATCTTGCAAAGTTGCTAGATTTGGTATAATGGCTGTGCTCTAGCATCCGCGCAAGAATTCAGGGAAGAAGGTGCTCCCATGTCAAAATCTCATACGATTTGTAGATCATGTGAGTTTTATGCCTTCTCTTTTGGATGGGTGGACAATGGTATTTGTTGTGTAAAAAGGTTGCCTTTCTCCTGATGTAGCTGCCTCTTAGAAGTTCAGTAGCAATAGCAATAGCACTTAGACTTATATACCGCTTCGTAGTGCTTTACAGCCCTCTCTAAGCAGTTTACAGAGTCAGCTTGTTGCCCCCCAACAATCTGGGTCCTCATTTTACTGACCTCGGAAGGATGGAATGCTGAGCCAACCTTGAGCCAGTCAGGATCGAACTTCTGGAGTGAGCAATGAATTAGCCTGCAGTACTGCGCCACCACAGCTCAGTAAGAGATAACTATACAGTTCCTCCTCCTCCTCCTCCTCCTCCTCCTCCTCCTCCTCCTCCTCTTCCCTTTTTGTAAAATACATCCAAGGGGACTAACAATAATAAACATTCAAAACGTAAAGTAATAAAACAATATAAGATCAAATTCCTCTCCCAAAAAAACCTTCAGAGAATTTCCAAGACTTTGAAAAAGTGACCTCAAAAACATAATTAAACAGGTCAGAACCTTCCTCTGAAGATACCTTGTGCAGGTCAGGATGTATTTTTCATTATGCAAACATTTCCAATTTGGAGCCACGTTTAATCATCAAGATTAAACGCAGTTATCTTCTTGAGATATGACTCCCTCAGCCGGAATGAATGGCTTTGACCTTTATTACTTTCATCCATTTCGCCAAATCTCCATCTCTCCTTCTCGAATGTTCATCATAAGCCCGAACTATGAATTATGTGGAGCAAAAAGGCATTGTGAGATTTGATCGTTCTTTGAGGCACCTTAGGGAAGAAACATGCAGCCTTTCTCCCCTAAATAGATTGACAAGTGCTGGAAGCAAAGAGAACAACACTTAACTCAGAATGATAGAGAATAGCAGTAAAACACCGGTGGGGATCAAAAGGCGAAAAGCATGTCCAGGCCCATCTTTGATTTCTGGCGCACTACGCTCCAAATCTATAAATCAAAAGTTAAATGTTACGAACTGGCATTACAAAGATGGCAACCGTTTTCGAACAAGGAAAGATTGAGGTGACTTACACTTCAACCCTGATAAAGCTGGCAGGTTTTTTTTTTAAAAAAAAATATAAAATAAGATCTGCCTTTTTCTCCTGTAACTGTTATTCCACCTTTAATCCTTTCAGAGTCTCTTCCTTTTTGCTTCCTGTTTTTTGGAAGGCAGAATGACAGACGGAGGAAAGGAAAGACGAAGCGAGAATGCTTCTCCCCAACACAAAGTAGTCTAGAAAAACTCTTTATGTTGGTCTACACAATTCCGAGAGCCTAGAGCAGGGGTAGGCAACCTTGTGTCAACGCTGCTAACATCGGATGTTTTTGCTCTGATAACAGAGATGCAACCATTTTCTTCTTATGTTTTACTTTTAGAGTTAGATGATGCTGGGGACAGGGAGGAATGTGCATGAGAGTTTAGATAGACATAATAATACTGGACTCGGTGTGAGAATCAAGGTTATTGAAATAAGAGATGATAAGAATTGGTGGGCTGGAGAACTGGAGGGAGAGCCTGCATTTCAAACTAATTGGAGAATGTGATTTATGACTGCTAATTGGAGGAGGGAATTGTGCTTTGATACTATGTGCTCAGGGGAGGGGAATCTAGTTTTTGGCTTCGACTGTTTACGTGCCGATGCTATGTTACTCAAATAAAGATTCTTTAAGGTAAGCAATGCCTCAAAGTTCTTTGAAGAGTTTCATCTGTCGGAACCATGACACCTTGGCTCTTTTATGACTTGTGGACTTCAATACCCAGAATTCCCGAACCAGTCATGCTGACCCAGGAATTCTGGGATTTGAAGTCCACAAGTCATAAAAGAGCCATGGTGGCCTACCCCTGGCCTAGAGAGCAAACTTATATTCTGGTGTGTGGGAGGCCAATGACTGGGATCCACTTATTAGATTAACAACTAAGAAGTGCCTCTTCTCAGTTCTCTCTAGCTCTCTAAGATGTTCTGCAACCCATCCACTGCACTGTTTTAGGCGGTAGAGTTACATTGCTATATATCAGTGTTTCTCAACCTTGACAATTTTAAGGCATGTGGACTTCAACTTCCAGAATTCCACAGTCAGCATTGTGGAATTCTGGGAGTTGAAGTCCACATGCCTTAAAATTGTCAAGGTTGAGAAACACTGCTATATATCCATAGACAGGAAAGAGCTCCAGTGTCTTCCTAACTCTACTGGGTCCACATTTATGTGGGGTTTTTTATTGTTTTTCTTCCCCAAGATTCCGTAATAGGCAATGTCCATCAATAAAATACATATGTTACAAAGCAACAACTTGGTAAATGAATAAGGTGCCCCGCCAACTTTGCTTTGCAGTATGCCAGTTTCCCATTGATTGTATTTTAAATTAAAAGAATTTATTTTTGTGGCAGGGACATGAAATTGGTTAAGTCTTTGTAATTCTGCAAGAAGGAGACTTCTGTGAGTCTCTTCAATGTGGGGGGAGAGAGTAAGTGGGGGAGAGGGAAAGAGAGAGGTAGAGAGAGAGGGGGGAAGGAAGGAAGGAAGGAAGGGAGGGAGGGAGGGAGGGAGGGAAGGAAGGAAGGAAGGAAGGAAGGAAGGAAGGAAGGAAGGAAGGAAGGAAGGAAGGAAGGAAGGAAGGAGCCATTTGTTCTTGGTTGCCAGTAGATATCTGATGATGCCTTTCATTTCTCTTTAGTGATTCCCTTGAGTATGGCCAAGTAGACCGATCCAAGTTAAGCTGGATGCATCTAATCCTATGCAATGCCCATTACAGTTTTCTGGACAACATCCAGTGCACATTCTAAGGTTCTGAGAGTTATTTCTCCTCCGTTAAAAAGAACCTCAGGCGCCAAGACATTGAAATTCACAAAAGAGACAGCTTCCTGTCTTTACATCAGGAAAGTGGGAGAAAAAAATGGACAAGCAATCCAGCACTGTAGGCTGACTATATTAAAGGGGGGACATGATAGCAGTGTTCCAATATCTCAGGGGTTGCCATAAAGAAGAGGGAGTCAAGCTATTCTCCAAGGCACCTGAAGGCAGGACAAGAAGCAACGGATGGAAACCAATCAAGGAGAGAAGCAACCTAGAACTAAGGAGAAACTTCCTGACAGTTAGAACAATTAACCAGTGGAACTACCTGCCTCCAGAAGCGGTGAATGCTCCAACACTGGAAGTTTTTAAGAAGAGACTGGACAGCCATTTGTCCGAAATGGTATAGGGTTTCCTGCCTGAGCAGGGGGTTGGACTAGATGACCTTCAAGGTCCCTTCCAACTTTACTATTATTATTATTATTATTATTATTATTATTATT
>NW_015386139.1:232717-240001 GCF_001527695.2 Protobothrops mucrosquamatus
CTGGATGCATCCCGGCATGGCTGGTTTCCCTCCTCCCTGTCCCATCCCTCCTGGCCTTGCATGCTCTCCTTTTCCTAGACACAAGCCAGGGATAAACAACATGGTGACTGCTTTAGAAAGAAGGTTGCAGTTTATTGAAGAGCCAGACAGAAAGATGGTTCTGGCAGGAAAGAGGAGAGAAAAAAAGGCTGAGCACACGTGGGGAGTGGATTTTTCATACCCTCGGGAGCCTTTTGTTTGTGGAGTTGTTCCTGTTCCTATGGCATGAACTTTGACCTGAGTCTGAGTGTGCTTTTCTGGTATTCTGATGGTGATGGGTTAGTCCTATTATGACCAAAGGCCATATCCTGCTTCCCTGGGGCTGTGGCTAATGACTCCTAGAGTTTGGGTGGGGTATGCAGATTTTAGGTGTCTTTGTCTTCTTAATCTTCTAGCTGGGGGTCTCCAACCTTCCTGGATTATTTACATCTGCATTTCTACAGAGCTGGTTTCTGCTTGGGGGAGGGAGACCTGGGGCTATTAAGAAAAAACTGGGCATGCTTTTCTGCCTCTTTTAGATCCTTTGAGGAAATATATTTTTCTGCCCTTTTAATATTTCCTTCTCTGGGGAGCTGACTTACCACACTCCTTAAGGAGAGAAATATTCTATCCTGCCTTGTATTAAATATTCCCCAAAACATTTCATTCTCTAGGAGGGTGGGTGGATGCTGACTTTCTACAAAAGCTAAATAAACTGTGGTTTATCAGAACTGAATGTAAATATTAACTATGCTATGTGGTTAAAGGAAAGCAGAAGTGTTGTGAGAAACAATTAGGAAGGGAGGACAACATGCAGGAGAGAGGCCAGGAATTCAAGATTTTCTCCCGGGCTGGCACAATTCATACTAAACCACACTTTACTACAACTGTACAGGTAATCAGTCTGAAGTGTAGGTTCATCTGCGTTTTGTTTGTTTGTTAACACTGTCAAGGTTTCAGCTGTTATGCATTTTTTTCCACCAAGCTCATTTTCTGAAAAATTTGGTCTCAGCTGCTTCTTTTCATATTGTGATTTGTATTTAGTGATATTTTTTTTGGGCAGACCTCTTATGCAGGAGTACCATGTTTGAGCTGCAAAGATGGCTAGAGTTTTCTGTGTGGTTTTTCTGCAATCTAGAGGTTGCCAGGAGAATTGTAACCCACACAAGTAATAGCCTGGGGGTTATGTGTATTGAAAAGAAAAATAAATCACCTCAAATGCCTGCAAGTTCCTAGGGGTGCCATATAAAGCTATAGATCAGGGGTAGGCAACCATGGCTCTTTTATGACTCGTGGACTTCAACTCCCAGAATTCCTGAGCCACCATGGTTCAGCTTGGAAACCTCTCCTTTCCCCTCAGCATGGCTGGCTCAGGAATTCTGGGGGGTTAAGAAGAGACTGGACAGCCATTTGTCTGAAATGGTATAGAGTTTCCTGCCTGAGCAGGGGGTTGGACTAGATGACCTCCAATGTCCCTTCCAATATTATTATTATTATTATTATTATTATTATTATTATTATTATTATTATTATTATTATTGTTGTTGTTGTTGTTGTTGTTGTTGTTGTTGTTGTTGTTATTCTATCTATCTATCTATCTATCTATCTATCTATCTATCTATCTATCTATCTATCTATCTATCTATCTATCTGTAGAGATAGATAGAGAGATATAGACATAGAGATATATCTATATAAATAAAAATATAAATGTTCGTTTGTTCAAAATCTTAAATCTCCGAAAGTTCTTCACTGATTGCTTTGAAATTTTGACACAACGTTGCATTCGAATACGCACATGTTTCTATATACCTACTATTATATAGATGTCACACCTGTGACAGGTAAAAACATGCTTTTTGAAAAAAACAGTGCCATCTGTTGGACATAAAAGCAACACATGCTTTTACTAGACTGAGCCACAGCAACACGTGGCTGGGTACAGCTAGTAAGAAATAAAAGTAGAAATTGCAGGATCTTAGTAAAAAAAATACTCAGATTTATGCATCTCCACAGTCCCAAAGTCCCTTCCAACTCTGTTATTATGTTAATGTACATATATCCAGGTTTCAAGATCCTCTAACCTCATTCCTTTCTCAATCATCCAACCTAAGATTAAGAAGTAATCTCCAGAAGTGAGAGCAATTAATCAGTGGAACTGCTTGCCTCCAGAAGTTGGGGAGTTGATCCAGCCATTCAGGACACAGGCTTTATAGGGCACTGCATGTATTTTGCAGCTTACTAATTCAAGGATATCTGAGTGATTGACAACTGCTTTGCCAATGCAAACTATACATGTGTCAGGAATCACTGCCTGGACTGAATAATTAGCGGGCTTGAGGCTAAAACATATGAAGAAAAATTATAGGAATTGGATATATCTAGTCTAATGAAAAGAAGGACTAGGGGGGGCATGATAGCAATTTTCCTATATTTGAGGGGCTCCTACAAAGATGAGGGGATCAAACTATTTTCCAAAGCCCCAAAGGGCAAGACAAGAAACAATGGATGGAAATTAGCCAAGGAGAGAAGCAAACTAGAACTAAGGAGAAATTTCCTAACAGTGACAGCTATCAATCAATGGAACAGCTTGCATTCAGAAGTTGTGGGTGCCCCATCACTGGAGGCTTTTAAGAAGAGACTGTACATCCATTTGTTTGTAATGAAATAGAGTCTCCTGTTTGAGCAGGAGGGTGGACTAGAAGACCTCCAAGGGCCCTTCCAACTCTGTCAACCTGTTATTCTGTACATGCCATCTACCCCAAGTTTATCTATCCTTGAAATTCTCGGTCAGTATGTCTATGGAGATTCTCAGTCATCCAGGTCATGGGTCTTCCAAAGGTGCTTTTTCAAAAGGCAACTGGACTTTCAATATTTTGGCTTCAAACGAAAATAAAGTTCAGTTTTGGACTTTTTGAAAAAGCACCTTTGGTACATCTTGGTCAATCTCTTGAGGAAAGAATCTATCCCAAGGAAAAGAACCAATTGCATTTTGGGCAACACATTTTTAATGGAAAGAAAAGATGTCAAGTATGCTGAAAAAAAAAAGGCAGCATCCACAGGACATTCTTATGGAATGAAGTACAGGTAGTCCTTGACTTACGACCACAATTGACCCCCAAATTTCTGTTGTTAAGTGAGACATCAGTTAAGTGAACTTTGCCCCATTTACGATCTTTCCTACCTCAGTTGTTAAGTGAATCACTGCATTTGATAAGTTAACAACAACAACAACAAGTTAACAACAACAACAACAACAACAACAACAACAATAATAATAATAATAATAATAATAATAATAATAATAATAATAAAGTTGGAAGGGACCTTGGAGGTCATCTAGTCCAACCCCCTGCTCAGGCAGGAAACCCTATACCATTTAAGACAAATGGCTGTCCAGTCTCTTCTTAAAAACTTCCAGTGTTAGTAACTTGGTTGTTAAGTGAATCTGGCTTCCCCATGGACTTTGCTGTCAGAAGGTCACAAAAAGGGATCCCATGATCATGGGACCCAGCAACGATCATAATTATGAGCCAGTTGCCAAGCATCTGGTCACGTGATCATGGGGATGCTGGAAAGGTCGTAACTGTGAAAAAGGGCCATAAGTCGCTTTTTTCAATGCAGTTGTAACTTTGAACGGTCGCTAAACGAAATGTTGTAAGTTAAGGACTATCTGTAGCTACTGACCGACTTTCTCTGGAAAAAGAAAAAAAATGATCTGAAAAGACCGAATGAAAGAAAAAGAAAAGAAAAAGGAACTTTTCCTTTGAATAAAAGAAAAGAAAATGAGAAATGAGTGAAGCAATTTTTCACCCAGCCTTCATTATATTCTCCACATCTGTGATACTCTGTACTTTGTTCCGGAGCAGACAAATTTGCCAACTCTTGTTGTTGTTAGTTGCGAAGTCGTGTCTGACCCATCGCGACCCCATGGACAACATTCCTCCAGGCCTTCCTGTCCTCTACCATCTTCTGGAGTCCATTTAAGCTCACGCCTACTGCTTCCGTGACTCCATCCAGCCATCTCATTCTCTGTCGTCCCCTTCTTCTCTTGCCCTCCATCTTTCCCAGCATTAGGCTCTTCTCCAGGGAGTCCTTCCTTCTCATTAGGTGGCCAAAGGACTTGAGTTTCAACTTCAGGATCTGGCCTTCTAAAGAGCAGTCAGGGTTGATCTCCTCTAGGACTGATTGGTTGGATCGCCTTGCGGTCCAGGGGACTCGCAGGAGTCTTCTCCAGCACCATAGTTCAAAGGCCTCAATTCTTTGGCGCTCAGCCTTTCTTATGGTCCAACTTTCACAGCCATACATTGCAACTGGGAAAACCATGGCCTTGACTATATTGACTATATTGCCAACTCTACCATTCAGCAAAAAGTGACTGGCACTTGAAGTGTCATGATACACCAACAAATGGTTATTTCACTAGTATTATTGTACTTTACTTTCAAAAAATCAGAAAGAGGAATCTGTTTGCCATTTTTTTTTCTGCTTCAGTGCGCCTAAAAGAAAAAAGGAGGAAAAAAAACAAACTTCTTTAATTTTGACTACCATGAAACTTGACTTTACAGGGATGGGCAGATTATTTACAGGGAACGTAAAAGTCTTGGACCAGTTTTGCAGCATAAAATATTTTGAAATGGAGAACGGAGGAGATAATCTCGGCCTGTTCCATCTACATCTGGGTGGTGAAGAGAGATAATTACACTAATTAGGCTGTCTGGGAAATCAACACACAAAGGGCGAGACAAATTTATTTGCTAGTCCATTGCATAAGGGGCTCAGTTACACGTCAGGCTCTTGGGCTCCAAAATGTCATCAAACCATTCAGAATCTAAGCAAGGAGATAAGCAACAGGAAAATAAATCTGGAAGAAAAGCAGCTTTATGTCAGAGCAAATAAGTCCTGGATTAAACTTGGGGCCCGGATCTAATTTACTCTCTGAAACCATGAGATCTCAGACTGAACAGCTACCACGTCTCCTGACATCAGAATTTAGTTTGCATATGTCACAGAAGGAGAATGTTTAATGTGACGGAGAAGATGGTTGAGTAGCTGGAAGACTAGGAAACGGAAGAAACAAAATGTTGAGACCTATAAAAATTCTACTGCAAGTTCTGCTGGGAATGAATTAGTACCTTGCAGAAGCACAAATCTCTAGGTTCAACTCACGATTGCTTGTCTATCTTCAGGTTAAACAAAACCCAATCCGTGCAATTCGTAATTGAATTTGCATGCAGGCATTGTCAGCTGCATTTATAAAAGAACTTCCAGTGAAGAAATCTGTATTTTGTTGTTGTTGTTGTTAAAAATACTGCATTACGAAAGGTTTATGTGCTAAAATACAGCAGGAAGACGAGTTTCGTTAACAATGGGATAATTGTGCTTCTGTGGAATGTTTTGGGGAAGGAAGGGAGGGAGGGAGGGAGGGAGGAAGGAAGGAAGGATGGAAGGGAGGGAGGGAGGGAGGGAGGAAAAAAGGAAGGGAGGAAGGAAAGAATGGAGGGGGGAGAAAGGAAGGGAGGAAGGAAGGAAGGAAAGAAGGAAGGAAGGAAAGGAGGGAGGGAGGGAGGAAAGAAGGAAGGAGGGAAGGAATGGAGGGAGGGAGGGAGGATGGAAAGAATGAATGAATGAATGAATGAATGAAGGAAGGAAGGAAGGAAGGAAGGAAGGAAGGAAGGAAAGGAAGGAAGGAAAGGAAGGAAGGGTAAAGCTGACATTCAACTTCCCACCTTGGGAATAGTTCCAAATATACAGTCCACAAAGATTTGGGTACCAATTTTGTGACTTAATATCAAGGTTTGGTGCCTAAAATATCATCAGGTTTCCATCATTTCCTCTTCCAGAGATGCTTAACAATTAGAAGGCCCTCCTGCTTTAAATGAATTATAGGAAGACACTGTGGATAGAGTAAAACATTTGTAAAAACAAGATGAATTTGATGGTTGAGATTACACAACCTAAGCTGCTGTACATGTGATCCTCAATATTCACAGGAAGGAGAAAGATTCCACTACGATTACCCTAAATCCTTAGAGAAAGTTATGAAAAGCTGGGGTGAGCACTGCTAATCATCCTTATCTTGCCCTTCATAAACACGTTTATTGGTTTCCTAAATATCTAAGAGACTTTTGATCTAAGCACAGGTATTCTCATTCATTTTTGAGTCCCTTTCCTCATTCAGTTTCACAAATTAAAGACAACTTGCTTTACAAATTCCTTCTGTATTCCCAAGAAGAGCAGAATTTCAGACACACTCCTATGACTGGAAACTGATGTTCTTGTCAACAGCCCAACTGCATTCACCTTCTTCAGAAGAAAGTTACAATGAAGAACCTATAATGAGGGACAAGATGTAGGCCAGGTGTCTTCAAACTTGGCCTTTTTATGACTTGGGGACTTCAACTCCCAGAATTCCTCAGCCAGTGTGCCTGGCTGAGGAATTCTGGGAGTTGAAGTCCACAAGTCATAAAAGGGCCAAGTTTGAAGACCCCCTGATGTAGGCTCTACCACTCCCAGTTATGATACTGAGGGCACTGGCTGGAAACTGAGGTCAAGTCCTTCCAGTTCACTGGCAACAGGTGGTTAAGAAGAAGTTAGCCAGCTAAGGAATGGCTGCTGGTAAGCAAAGTCTCCTAATGAGACAAATTGGATTTAGTTGTATCCCTGACCAAGCTGTTCCATTTCTTAGTTGGGTGAGTTTTCCAAGATTGATAGTTCTTAAAGATCTCAACCTGGCCTTGTATGATTTAGAGCAGTGGTGGCGAACCTATGGCACGGGTGCCAGAGGCGGCACTCAGAGCCTTCTCTGTGGGCACGCGTGCCGTCGCCCCAGTCCTAGGCCTTCAGCTGGGTTTTATAAAACCTTTTTGCTTTAGGCCTCTGCTGCCATGTGCAAAAAAAAAAAAAAAAGGTTTAATCAATCAGTCAATTTCAACTTCTCACGGGGAAAAAAAAAGATCTTGCAAAGTTGGAATTGATGGATTGAACTTTTTAGTCCCACCCAGTCTGCCGTTACCACCGCAGCCATGCCCACCCAATTGGCCACGCCCACCCAATGGGCCACACCCAGCCAATGGGCCACACTCACCCGGCACCCGACGATGCATAAGTGGGTTTTGGGTTGCAGTTTGGGCACTCGATCTCTAAAAGGTTCGCCATCACTGATTTAGAGGCTGATGCAGCTTGGGAATTCATGGTCACTCTAGCAACCATGAACCCACCCCAATAAAGAGCTGAAGTCACAGCGGTCATAAGAAGCTAGATTTG
>NW_015386139.1:243708-254829 GCF_001527695.2 Protobothrops mucrosquamatus
ATATATATATATATATATATATATATATATATATATATATATATATATATATATATATATATATATATATATATATATATATATATATATATATATATATATATATATATATATGTTTTCTGAGGTTTTCGCGGGTGTTTGTATGTAGGTCTTTAGTTATTCGGGTTTTCTCCCGCGTAGAATTAAAAGTACCTTGGCTATATATGTGTGTGTGTGTGTGTGTGTGTGTGTGTGTGTGTGTGTCTATTTACACCTATTTGCAATTCTTTTTATATGATATTATATTAAATTTTATACTTATATTATATATATAAAATGAAATGAAAGACTTGCAAATGGATGTAAATAATACATATGATCATCATCAGAAGGGAGCCAAGCTGAGTATTTTTTTGAGTACTAATGTTTGGTACTAATGTCAGAAGGTCCTGAGTACCAGAAGCGGGCAACTAAATTTCATTTTTGATGTGTGCCGTTGTGCCCACAGTAAAAAAACGACAATAAAGGTAATCTTATCTTATCTTATCTTATCTTATCTTATCTTATCTTATCTTATCTTATCTTATCTTATCTTATCTTATCTTATCTTATCTTATCTTATCTTATCTTATCTTATCTTATCTTATCTTATCTTATCTTATCTACTTGGCTTCTGGTACTAGTGTCAAAAGGTCTTGGGTAAGCTAACTTACTACAATTATCTCACAGCATGCCTTCTCTACTGAGTATTTACTCTCAATGGCCTCCCAGGCAGGGGAATTTTTTTAAATAGAGTCCTAGATATCAGGTGCTCAAACCAACATGGAGTTATCGGCTCAAACCAACATGGAGTTATATATAGATGTCTGAGTTGGCTAAGAACAAAACTATTTTCCAAATAACAACAACAACAACAACAACAACAACAACAACAACAACAATAATAATAATAATAATAATAATAATAATAATAATAATAATAATAATAATAAAGTTGGAAGGGACCTTGGAGTCATCTAATCCAACCCCCTGCTCAGGCTTCCTATACCATTTTGGACAAATGGCTGTCCAGTCTCTTCTTAAAAACTTCCAGTGTTGGAGCATTCACAGCTTCTGGAGGCAAGTTGTTCCACTGGGTAATTGTTCTAACTGTCAGGAAGTTTCTCCTTAGTTCTAGGTTGCTTCTCTCCTTGATTAGGTTCCATCCGTTGCTTCTTGTCCTGCCTTCAGGTGCTTTGGAGAATAGCTTGACTCCCTCTTCTTTGTGGCAGCCCCTGAGACACTGGAAGACTGCTATCATGTTCCCCCTCGTCCTTCTCTTCCTTAAACTAGACATACCCAATTCCAGCAGCCGTTACTTATATGCTTTAGCCTCCAGTCACCCTAATCATCTTTGTTGCTCTTCTCTGTACTCTTTCTAGAGTCTCAACATCTTTTTTACATCATGGTGACCAAAACTGGATGCAGTATTCCAAGTGTGGCCTTACCAAGGCCTTGTAAAGTGGTATTAACACTTCACGTGACCTTGATTCTATCCCTCTGTTAATGCAGCCTAGCACTGTGTTGGCCTTTTTGGCAGCTGCAGCACACTGCTGGCTCATATTTAAGTGATTTTCCACTAGGACTCCGAGATCCCTCTCACAGTTACTACTGTTATTATAATTACTATTATAATTAGAAGCCTACCTGCTATAAGAAGACCCTATTCTAAAGCAAGTCTTTAGTTTTTTGGAATCCACGGCCAAATATGTGAGGATACACATATGTGGAACTGAAAATATTGCTTATGTTTTGTTTGGTTGTCAATTATATGTATCCCCATCTTTAGGCTAGGATAGCTATTATCCCTATTGGAAATCCAGCCCACTGGGATTTGAATCATAGATTGTGTTATTTCCTCTTGGGCTCTAATGTATATAGTGTAAGCAGAACTACTAAGTTTATAATTAAGGCAGTCAAGCCAAGAAATCCAATATATTGAACAAACTGGTGTACCCTGTAAGGCAGAAGCTTTCATCTGATTGCTGGCTCCTTGTAATTATCACTGTATGCATTTTATCACGATATTTCCTTTTATCTCATTCAACCCAGAATCTATTTTCTTTTTCTTTGATTGTATTGATAAGGTCATAAGACTAATCAATTAATAAAGTGTTTTATTCTGTTCCCGGGGTTGCTCCTGACTTTGATGCTGAGGATTTGGGCATGGAATGGCATGCAAGGCTTCCCAGCCTCTGAGAATGTAAGGCAGGGGTGTCAAACTGCCGGCCCGCGGGCCAGATGCATCGTGGCGAAACCGTGCCCACCCTATTGCCGTCGCGACATGTCACATGACGTTGCGGGTTTGACACCCCTGATGTAAGGGATGAAAGGGAAAGAGTCTACATGCTCAGTTATCAAGGAATTAGCAGAACCACAGCCAGCAAAATTAACACTGCAGATCCTGATCTCCTGCAAGGCAAGGACCTCAGGTAAACTCATGCATTAAGGGACTGTTCAGAAGACTTATGCTTTTCTGGAGTAGCTTTGGGAGATTCTGTGATCTTTGGGCTTGCTCATTGTCTATGCCTCACCCCTGATGTCAGACTGCTTGCTGACATTCTGGGTGCCATGACTGCGTGGTTCCTTATAATACTGATGATAGGCTATGGAGAAAAAGAATAGAACAGAACAGAACAGAACAGAACAGAACAGAGTAGAGTAGAGTAGAGTAGAGTAGAGTAGAGTAGAGTAGAGTAGAGTAGAGTAGAGTAGAGTAGAGTAGAGTAGAGTAGAGTAGAGTAGAGTAGAGTAGAATAGAATAGAATAGAATAGAAGGGACCTTAGAGGTCTTCTAGTCTAACCCCCTGCTTAGGCAGGAAACCCTATACCACTTAAGACAAATGGTTGTCCAATCTCTTCTTAAAAACTTCCAGTGTTGGAGCATTCAAACCTTTGGAGGCAGGTTGTTCCACTGATTAATTGTTCTAACTGTCAGGAAATTTCTTCTTAGCTCTAGGTTGCTTCTCTCCTTG
The DNA here is from genome assembly GCF_001527695.2 of Protobothrops mucrosquamatus. Lineage (NCBI taxonomy): Eukaryota > Metazoa > Chordata > Lepidosauria > Squamata > Viperidae > Protobothrops > Protobothrops mucrosquamatus. The sequence goes on from NW_015386139.1 coordinate 246,702, forward strand.
TTTAGTTTCCATCCGTTGCTTCTTGTCCTGCCTTCAGGCGCTTTGGAAAATAGCTTGACTCCCTCTTCTTTGGGGCAGCCCCTGAGATATTGGAAGGCTGCTATCATGTCCCCCCTCGTCTTTCACTTCACTAAACTAGACATACCCAATTCCAGCAACCGTTCCTTATATGTTTTAGCCTCCAGTCCCCTAATCATCGTTGTTGCTCCTCTCTCTACACTTTCTAGAGTCTCAACATCTTTTTTACATTGTGGTGACCAGTTCTGACAATCTTTTGCCATTTTAACCCATTGGTTAAAGGGAAAAGGTAGTTTAAAATGCCAGTATGATATCACAGGTTGCCTGCCTGTCCCTGTCAATAAGACATGAGTATGCTTTTCATTTAAGCCAGGCTAGGTTTTGTAAGCGATGTGTAGACCTTGTCAAGGGCAGTTTAGTAGCTCTACATTTACAAAGGTGCTTTTTCAAAAGGCAACCGGTCTTTGTTTTTCCTTGACGACATTTTGCTTCCCATCCAAGAAGCTTCTGCAGTTTTGACTGAATGGTGAAAGATAGAAGGATTCACATTCTGTTCGCCACAAAATCCTTTCAGCAGTTCCAAGAAGACTCCACATCCATTTGCACTAGGCAGGTGACCCTGAAGTCACAGAGAAACCTCCAAGTAGCCTCAATGACTCTCAGAAAGAGTGCTAATGACCAGGTGACTGCAAAGAATATAAATCCGAACTGAAGAAGCTTCTTGGATGAGAGCAAAATGTCCTCAAGGAAAAACAAAGTTCAATTGCCTTTTGAAAAAGCACCCTTGGGACAACCATGACCTGGATGACTGAGAATCTCCATAGAGGCCTAATTTCATTGGCTCTTGCAAACAAGGTAGAAATCCTGATTGCAGTGAGTGTTGTGAGTCCGTGCCAGCCAGTGGACCTGGCAGCTGAGTCCGGGGAATCAGAGGAGGAGGAGGAGGAAGAGGGGTTTGGAGAGCCATCAGAGTCAGAGGGAGGCTCTGATGAGTTACAAGACTCACAATCTGATGAAGAGCCTGGCCCCTCCAATCGTGGTCAGGATGAGACACAGCTGTGTGGGGAAGATGAGTCAGACTCTGAGGACTCACAGCTGGAGGTCATTAGAGATGCTCGTAAACGAAGGCAGTTAACTAGAGCAGGTCAGAGGGAGTCAATACAGCAACTCCAAGGGAGGAGGAGAAGGCATTGAGAAGCCACGCCTTGGGGCTGCTTAATAAAAAGGGAAGGTGTGGGCGGTGCTGGTTGCTGAAGGCAACCGTTGCAAAGTACTTCATGGGATCATGTTCTGTTGGTATTGCCGATGACTAATTCCTTGTTTTGCATTGTGTTTCGTGTGGACAATTTCTTCCATTTGGTTTGTTGCTTTTGTTTTTGGACCATTTGGCAGGTTTGTTACCAATATTAAAAGGGGTTTTGTTTTCTTCTGAGTCTCCAGCCTATTTCTCAAAAGGGGTTTTGGCCTTGTGCATTTAACAAGGACGGCTATAGGCTGGGACAGAACAGTGAGGTCCTGCTTATTGAAATAGCTTCTACTACTTTCGACAGCATTCACACATTCTTTAAAGATTGAAACATCCTGAGTTTAGAACTGCTGAAAAAAAAATGTATCCTGAAATGTACATTTCCCCAAAGGGTAAGCAAAAATATCTACAGCGTTCCTTGTTATATTTACCTAGGTTTTATTTTGTTATTGCTTTTGACTTGTACATCCAGCTGTAGTTTTGAATCTAAACCTTGTGTGTGAAGTGTTTTCAAACTCTGCCATGGCCGGGAGGAAGCACTTGATGTTGCTTGCCTTGATTCAGCTGTCAGAAAACAATTTAATGAAATTCAGGGAAATGTCAGTCACCCATATACATCAGAGGTGTTATTGGCTTAAAACGTAGCTTTTTGGCTCCCATTCACAGCAATGGTGTTGTTTTTTTTTAGCTTTGGTGAAAACTAGCCAAGGGCATTAGAAATGAAAGCATCGCACAACCCTTAAACCATTAACAGAGAAAAACTCAATTCATGGAAGTAGCTATTTTAAATGCCTCCCACTTAAGTTCAGCCCACTTAAGCCCCTCCATCCATCCCTATCTATCTATCTATCTATCTATCTATCTATCTATCTATCTATCTATCTATCTATCTATCTCTCTCTCTCTCTCTCTCTCTCTCTCTCTCTCTCTCTCTCTCTCTCTCTCTCTCTCTCTCTCTCTCTCTCTCTCTCTCTCTCTCTCTATATATATATATATATATATATATATATATATATATATATATATATATATATATATATATATATATATATATATATATATATATATATATCCTAGCACATCTATCTATCTATCTATCTATCTATCTATCTATCTATCTATCTATCTATCTATCTATCTATCTATCTATCTAAATTGAAGCTCACCTTCTTGGAACCTTAAATCTCTAATCTAAATCTGATTACGATTAATTTGCACAGGTCTTCTTCTAATCTAGATTTAACACCTAGCGTTTGTATTAAATCTTCTCTCTCTCTCTCTCTCTGTCTCTCTGTCTCTCTGTCTCTCTGTCTCTCTGTCTCTCTGTCTCTCTCTCTCTCTCTCTCTCTCTCTGTGTGTGTGTGTGTGTGTGTGTGTGTGTGTGTGTATTTGTATCACAGATTGTCTTTTGGGAACAAAGGAAGCAACTGTGTCCTATTGATTCATCCACATTTGCATGATTCAGATGGTTTGTCATCATATCCTAACCCCTAAGTGTGAAAAACTGAGAGCTGAGCTTATTCCTATAACACAAAACTGGCTTTCATTGTCTATGAAACATTCATCTTTAAGAGTCCTTTGTTAAACAAATAATAAAAAAAAAATAACAGAATCAAATTACCTTGTGCAATGAGGGGATGAATATGTTCCCAGTAATATCTTCCTTATGTTTTGAAACCTGCCTGATACATCACTTCTGTCATTTTTCACGCTCAATAGAGTCACTTCTTTTTTCAATTTGAAAAATAATTACATTTATTACGAGCAGGTTTAGTGACGTTCAGCCCACTTAAGCCCTGAATATGGGAGGAACTGTCCATAGTTAAGGTTGGGTGTGGTTGTCTATGCAGAGTGACGACAATGAGACCAATGAACATAGAACATAGAATAATAGAGTTGGAAGGGACCTTGAAGGTCTTCTATTCCATCCCCCTGCTCGGGCAGGAAACCCTGTACCATTTCAGACAAATGGCTGTGCAGTCTCTTTTTTGAAATCCTCCATTGATGGAGCATCCACAACTTTTGAAGGCAAGCTGTTCCATTGATTGGTAGCTCTCATCATTAGGAAATTTCTCCTAAGTTGCTTCTCTCCTTGGCTAGTTTCCATCCATTGTTTCTTGTCTTGGCTAGTTTCCATCCATTGTTTCTTGTCTTGCATTTTGGTGCTTTGGAAAATAGTTTGATCCCCTCGTCTTTGTAGCAGCCCCCCAAATATAGAAAAACTGCTGTCATGTCCCCCCTAGTCCTTCTTTTCATTAGACTAGATCAGGGGTAGGCCACCTTGGCTCTTTTATGACTCGTGGACTTCGACTCCCAGAATTCCTGAGCCAGCATGGTTCAGCTTGAAAACCTCTCCCTTTCCCCTCAGCATGGCTGGCTCAGGAATTCTGGGAGTTGAAGTCCACGAATCATAAAAGAGCCGAGGTTGCCTACCCCTGGACTAGATATACCCAATTCCTGCAACTGTTCTTCATATGTTTTAGCTTCCAGCCCCCTAATCATTCAGTCCAGGCAGTGATTCCTGACACATGTATAGTTTGCATTGGCAAAGCAGTTGTCAATCACTCGGATGTCCTTGAATTAGTTAGCTGCAAAATACATACAGTGCCCTATAAAGCCCGTGTCCTGAATGGCTGGATCAAGAGGAGCTTCTTTGCTTCCTAGACTCTGCCATTTCTTTCAAGCAGGCGCACCTGTAAGTGAGCAAAATTGCCCAGAGAATTCTACTGCAAAAATGGCAAAAAGTCATGTTTACTATTTCCCCTTCGGAAGGTAAATAGAAATAACTAGCTATTGTTCTTTCCCGTCTCTGAAGAGACGCTCGAGAGCAATAATAAAAATAGGAATGTTTGGAACAGGATCAGTGCCTCTCAATGCCAGGTCTGCGGTTTTTGGATGCTTCACTTTCTAAGTGAGACAAGCAGAAGTTTACTCAATGAACAGATCAAAAGATTACTTTATTTCACAGGTATCCTTAATCAATGACTCACGGTTACAGCTGAGGTTCGTCCGGAATGCAGTGGTAATCTGGATCCATTTCATAGGTAAATGAACATTGGATTTCCCCTCTTCTGCATACAAATCACATGTTTTTGGCATGGAGCTGCCAGCCATGGGGCTGGCTAGAACCCATGCAGAGAGATCATACGATGGTAGCCAGGAAGTACAGTCATAAACTTTGTAACTCCTCCCACTCAATTAGATAAGCTATAACATTAACTAACAGCTAAGACTACATTACCCGTAAGCCAACTCTTAAGGAAACAGCGTTTAACCCTTTAAATGCTGAACGTTCTAATATACAGTTCTTAAACTAACTGCTGGTCCAGCACAACAACCATGTTAAAATGTCAGATCTATGCTACCTTTTCTTAAATGAGGAACAAGGCGCTAGTTGCAAGGTCCAACTGTTGCCATAATTCGGATCGCTGTATTAATATACTGAAATGTGCCAAGATTGCATGTCACAGATTAAAGCCACATAAATGCAATGTCAGCCTTCTCTAAGGAAGGACTGTCTGAGAAAGGAGGCATTTTTCATCCAACTCTAATATAAAACTGAATCGTAAGCAGGTATTTCCAGCGGAAAATCTGAAACCCAAAAGGAATCCTTTTGCTTTTTTTCCAATTTTATAGACATTAGAAATCATTTAGCTCTCCAAAAGTCATTGAGGCCACTTGGGGGGTTTATCTGCACCTTCAGGGTGATCTGAATCATGGAACATTTTTGGAACTGTTGAAAGGATTGTGTTGTAAACAGGAGATAGGTGGTGTCGTATTCCTCCCCCTCTGTTGAGAGAGGGCTGTTCAATTTTAAACATCAATGTCCCAAAGGTGCTTTTTCAAAAAGGCAACTGGACTTTGTTTTTCCTTAAAAGATGTTTTGCTTCTCTTCCAAGAAGCTTCTTCAGTTCTTCTCATTTAACACAGATGGCCTCTTTTACAGATCCTTTTACAGATCTGCATATGCAGTGATTTTTTTTTGTCATAGAATGCACCGGAATGGAGTTCCAGTACTTGGATTTTCCAGGTTTTAAAAGTAACTTTTGAAAATTTGATGTTTGGTCCGTGTGGACTTGAATCATCCTGTCGAGCGTAGCAGATCGGCAGCAAAATCATAAAAATGGTGCATGCGGGCTGCTTGTGTGTTGAGTCCGATGCATGCGTACTTCATCTGCACTAGTTGTGATGGCGCTGCTCGGCTTGTGGCCCTGCTCAGCTTGTGATTGGTCATGTGGTCGCGCTGAGTGCTTACTGCAGGCGGTGACTATTGTGTTTCATTACACAACTGATGTGTGTATGTGTGTGTGTGTGTAGAGTGATTGACTATGTGCAAAAGGTACATAATTTCTTTATTTTAAAAAATCGTTGAGTAATTGAAAATCTTTTTTTATTATTTTTAGTGTAAAATTTACTATGAACATTTGCCTTAAATACAATGAATTACATTTATGTTAAGAACTGAATATATATAAGAATAATAATAAAGTTGGAAGGGACCTTGGAGGTCATCTAGTCCAACCCCCTGCTCAGGTAGGAAACCCTATACCATTTCAGACAAATGGCTGTCCAGTCTCTTCTTAAAAACTTCCAGGGTTGGAGCATTCACTGCTTCTGGAGGCAGGTTGTTCCACTGGTTAATTGTTCTAATTGTCAGGAAGTTTCTCCTTAGTTGTATATTTTTTAGTAAAAGATTAACAAGACGTGAGTTCCAGCACCTTTTTTCCTTACAAAGAAAGCGCTGCGCGTATGTGTTGCCTTTGCTAAATTAAGAATAGAATAGAATAGAATAGAATAGAATAGAATAGAATAGAATAGAATAGAATAGAAGAGACCTTGGAGGTCATCTAGTCCAGCTCCCTGCTCCGGCAGGAAACCCTACACCATTTCAGACAGATGGCTGTCCAGTCTCTTCTTAAAAACTTCCAGGGTTGGAGCATTCACCGCTTCTGGAGGCAGGTTGTTCCACTGGTTAATCGTTCTAACTGTCAGGAAGTTTCTCCTTAGTTCTAGGTTGCTTCTCTCCTTGATCAGTTTCCATCTGTCGCTTCTTGTCCTGCCTTCAGGCGCTTTGACTCCCTCTTCTTTGGGGCAGCCCCTGAGATATTGGAACACTGCTATCATGTCCCCCCTCATCCTTCTCTTCATTAAACTAGACATACCCAATTCCAGCAACCGTTCCTTATATGTTTTAACCTCCAGTCCCCTAATCATCTTTGTTGCTCTTCTCTGTACTCTTTCTAGAGTCAAGCAGGTATTTCCGGCTGACAACCTAAAACCCGAAAGGAACACTTTTGCTTTTCCAATCTGATAGCATTAGAAACCCTTCCCCTTCTCTGCAAGCGAATAAAATAGAGTATTAGGAGATGGGTCTTATTAAAAAGTGCAACCGAGGATTACGAGATTGAGGCTGGCAACATCGCAAGTCATTTGCCAATGTCAGTCTCATTTCAATAATCATTTCAACCTCCTCATTGCCTCAAGAGCTCCAAGCTACACCTTGTAGAGTTTTCCTATCTCTAAGTGTTTCCATCTATCACTGACAGCGAAGCCCTGCCAATCTGCTCTCAGCTTTCAAGAGAGCATCCAACTATGGAACTGCTCCATTTGCTTTGTAATCTACCAAGAGGATGTCAAGAAAGAAGCCACCTCATCAGATGTGCCATTCAGTTTTCTTAGTAAAAAAAAACAAACGCCAACGTTGTGTTTCATTCTGGAACACCGTTGCCTTTTCTTCGCTTATCGTGTTCTTCTGGAGGCGAGAGATAACCCCGATTCTTAAGTCTTTTGGCCTCAACACAATTCAAGCACGACACGCAGCCCCCTGTTTGTAAACCTTTGTAGAAGGCTTGCAAAATATTTATATTTCTTAATTGTTTTGTATACACGCACAACATTTATAACGTATAAATAATTCAGACGGTAAAGCAAGGGATTTCTCAGCTGGATCCTGGGTATCAATTGGGTGAAAGCAACTAATTCACGATCGGTTTATGGGGGCGGGAGGGAACCAAAAACAACTATTGGAAGGTGATCTTGACATTTAAATGATTGCAAACATGATACCATGTCTCAGTGTGAATTACAGAAGCATAAAATGCCATCTGGGACATGGAGAAATAGGAAATGTTTCAGTTCCCTGTTGGTGCTGCATAGAATGTTATTTGTCTCCATATTGCTCAGTGCCAAGTCATACCATATTTTGCAAAAATGTCTTTATAACCTAACTAGAGGTAAGCCCTCAATTTACGGCTACAACCGAGACCAACATTTTGGTGCCAAGTGAGACGTTTGTTTAGTGAGTTTTGCCCCATTTTACAGCCTTTCTTGCCACAGTTGTTAAGGGAATCATTGCAGTTGTTAAGTTAATAACACGGACTCTGGAACCGTCATAAATGTGAGTCCGTTGCCAAGCATTCAAATTTTGCCCATGTGATCATGGAGGGGGGAATGCCGCAACAGTTGTAAATCTGAAAAACGGTCATAAGTCACTTTTTTTTCAGTATTGTAGTAACTTCGAACAGTCATCAAATGAAATGTTGTAAGTCAAGGATTACCTGCATGAGATACAATAGTAGAGATATCTTAGGTTGCTTCAATAACATTTTTTCAGGATTCAAGGGTGTGTGTGTGTGTTGTTATTGTTTTTTATTTGGCCAATAGGAAGTTGTCGTGAAAGAATTCACCTTATCCACCACTATCTTCTCTAGTTAATGGAGAAAATGGGAAGAGACATCCCATAATACACTTATGCTTCTTAATAATATGGCTGAAACACACACACACACAAAGAGAGAGAGAGAGAGAGAGAGAGAGAGAGAGAGAGAGAGAGAGAGAGAGAGAGAGAGAGAGAGAGAGAGAGAG
>NW_015386139.1:256178-259409 GCF_001527695.2 Protobothrops mucrosquamatus
GAGAGAGAGAGAGAGAGAGAGAGAGAGAGAGAGAGAGAGAGAGAGAGAGAGAGAGAGAGGGAGAGGTCTCTCACTGGATTGGATAAATTATGTTTGCTAACCATTATGGGTTGATCAAGTCTTCTTCCACTCACTCACTGGAGAAAAGCCTGATGCTGGGAAAGATGGAGGGCAAGAGAAGAAGGGGATGACAGAGAATGAGGTGGCTGGATAGAGTCACTGAAGCAGGAGGCGGGAGCTTCAATGGACTCCAGAAGATGGTAGAGGACAGGAAAGCCTAGAGGAACGTTGTCCATGGGGTCGGGATGGGTCGGACACGACTTCGCAACTAACAACAACTAAACCTATAGACCAATATAGTTAACCAAGTTCCCAATTCTTTTACTTCACAAAAATTAGTCACTGAAAATGTTGGAAACTAAACCCAGAATAAGCTTAGCAGATCTGAGTCAATAACATAAAGCTACTACAAACAAAACAATACAAGTGACCTAATTTTAGCAGTCAGATGGCTATGAACGTTCTTCTCCCATACCATCAACCCCATAAATTTCAATACTTTCATTTTAAAAGCCCACATTTGTGTTGCGATGATACTTTTCATATTATGAAGAGAGTTTTCAGAGATGTCGAAAACACAGCCTTCTGTCTGAATGGCTCATTATTGTTTCCCAATTGATTGAAACTCAAAAATCCAGTCTCAAGTGTTGATTCTGAAGATATCTGTTTCCAATAGTCCATGTTCTTCTCAATTGTTCAGTAACATCTATAGCTTCACAAAAAAATGCATAAGAATCAGCCCAGGGAACAATAAGCAAATCACACCCGTTGCAATTACAAGCTCTAAGTTTGTTTCAGCCTACGGAAGCATGCAAGGAAAAAAGGGTCACCTATTTACGTTTTTCTTCTTCCTAATAAAGGCTTTAAAAATAAATCTACTTTACTAATACTGCGTCCGTTGAATACTGTAGCATAAAAACTTCACGGTAAAAATGCAAAGTTAGCACAGGACATTTATACAATGGGGGCAAATCAAGGTTAGAAAAGTAACTCTCCGATTCCAGTTGCAAGCAGTTATTTTTAGCTTCAGGTTGCCCTGAGGCTGGGCGGTCTTGAGAATGGATCAACCGGAAGGAATAACAGAATAAGAAACTTGAAATAGAACTTGGAGGTCTTCTAATCCAACTCCTTGGAGGAGACAGATGGAAAACGAAGCAAGCATCGCTGGAAGGTATGAATGAGAAGTTAACACAATCATTACATCCATGTCACTTCAGAATTAATGAAGATGGCACGGTAGCTGGACTAAATTTACCTGCTTCCTGATATTCTTGACTGTCTTGCTTCAGATGTAGAAAGAGAAAAAAAAATCTCTTTTTCTTGATGGTGCAGTGGTTAGAATGCAGAATTGTAGGCTAATTCTGCCCGACTCCCGGTTGCCAGGAGTTTGGCAGTTCGAGACTCACCTGCTCAAGGTTGACTCAGCCTTCCATCCTTCCAAAAGAAGGACGAGGGGGGACATGATAGCAGTGTTCCAGTATCTCAGGGGCTGCCACAAAGAAGAGGGAGTCAAGCTATTCTCCAAAGCACCTGAAGGCAGGACAAGAAGAAACGGGTGGAAACTGATCAAGGAGAGAAGCAATCTAAAACTAAGGAGAAACTTCCTGACCGTTAGAACAATTAGCCAGTGGAACAACCTGCCTCCAGAAGCGGCGAATGCTCCAACACTGGAAGTTTTTAAGAAGAGACTGGACAGCCATTTATCCGAAATGGTATAGGGTTTCCTGCCTGAGCAGGAGATTGGACTAGATGACCTCCAAGGTCCCTTCCAACTTTACTATTATTATTATTATTATTATTATTATTATTATTATTATTATTATTATTATTATTATTATTATTATTAACAACAATGTGGCTAGAAAGGGCATAAAATGGAGCAAAACGCACTTAACAAATGTCTCACTTGACAACATAAAATTTGAGCTCAATTGTGGTCGTAAGTCAAGGACTACCTGTATTTTAAAATTGTGTTGTATTCATCTTTTAATTATTATTATTATTTATTTGTTTTCTTGCAGGGGAGATGGTCAGCATAAAAATGTAGTTAATAAAGAAATAATTAATAATCAGTTCATTTGGACAGCCTATCCTGTTTGACCAAATACTATTGGCTCTGTTTCTGATGGGTTTCAAGTATATGCTGGTGGCTAGCCAGCTTTCTGTACACAAGTATACTCATGCTTGGGTGAAATTAATTTGTCAAGAGTATCTTGTCTTCAAACTGGCAGGGTACCCTGTGACATAATCTTAATATAATTTTCATTACACAATTCTTTAAATTTATTTCAGTTCCCACTGCTTCCTGTTCAATCTTTAAAACCTCTGCCAGAATTTGGAAAGGAAATTGCAGGCATCTCTTAAATTTAAAATGAAAGGCAAAAGTACAGTACGCCCAAGTCTTGTAACCAAAGTCCTGTCCTGTGTGTGAATATAAATTCGACGTCCTGAAATATATTTTACTTTTTCATACATAAGAGTCCAAGTTCTTCAGACGCTGCAGCGTGTCAAGAGCGATTGTGAATTATAACGTGAACTCACTCCACATCAAGAGAAAAACGTAGATTCCCTTTAGTTCTACATGAAAGATTTGCAGGCTTCATTAAATGGAATAAAGTTCCAAAGGTACTTTCTTTCTATAAATCAACATACTCCTGCACTGTTTGCTTTGCTTCCAGATGGACAGGAATAACAATGCCAGCAGAGCTATACAAACCGCCTTAATTCATCTTAATGACATATTCACTTCAAAGCCAAGTACAAGCTACTTAAATGCTAACACAGTAACTTGGCTTCACATAAATTTCCACCTCTAGAAAGAGAAACAAATAGCAGGCATTTAAGTGTAACTAATTTCTAATGTTAAATTTTGTAAAGCAGCCTTCCAGTAAAGGGCAATATGAAAGAGAAAAGGAAAGGAAAGGAAAGGAAAGGAAGAGAGGGAAGGAGGAAAGAGAGAGGGGGACAGCAGGGGAAGGAAGGAAGGAAGGAAGGAAGGAAGGAAGGAAGGAAGGAAGGAAGGAAGGAAGGAAGGAAGGAAGGAAGGAGCCATTTGTTCTTGGTTGCCAGTATGTTTCCACTTACCATTTGCTGGACAATATTTCAATGCATGTTCTAAGAAAAGAAAGAAAGAAAGAAAGAAAGAAAGAAAGAAAGAAAGAAAGAAAGAAA
>NW_015386139.1:261882-263525 GCF_001527695.2 Protobothrops mucrosquamatus
TCGATTTTTTCCCATCTTTGAAACGGGCTGGTCAGATTCAGCTCCAATTTCATAGTGATCTTGAAAGATGTGGCTTCTTTGGCAGTTCACATCTGGCTTACAGATGCTGGGTCTTTTAAATTTTTAATGAAAAGGAGAATGACATAGAGCAGTGAGGGCGAACCTTTTAGAGACTGAGTGCCCAAACTGCAACCCAAAAGCCACTTATGCATCGTCGAGTGCCGGGTGGGCGTGGCCCATTGGCTGGGCATGGCCCATTGGCTGGGCGTGGCTGCGGTGGTAACGGCAGACTGGGTGGGACTAAAAAGTTCAATCAATCAATTCCAACTTTGCAAGATCTTTTTTTCCCCGCGAGAAGTTGAAATTGACTAATTGAACCTTTTTTTTTTTGTACACGGCGGCGGAGGCCTAAAGCGAAAAGGTTTTATAAAACCCAGCTGAAGGCCTAGGACTGGGGCGATGGCGCACGTGCCCACAGAGAGGACTCTGAGTGCCGCCTCTGGCACCCGTGCCAAAGGTTCGCCACCACTGACGTAGAGAAAAAGAAAGAGCTTTATTATCATGGCTGGTCTAGTCTCTCTCGCCTAGTTAATCAGGATAATCAATGTTGGTGAATTCAGTCTCTTCTTAAAAACTTCCAGTGTTGGAGCATTCACCGCTTCTGGAGGCAGGTTGTTCCACTGGTTAATTGTTCTAACTGTCAGGAAGTTTCTCCTTAGTTCAGTCAGTATCCTAGTTTTGCTTTTTTCCCCCAGTTTTAATTTCCCATCCATATTCAGAATATCCCAATCATTTACAGTATAGTTTCCAAACAAGGTATATTTGAGTAACCAAAAGCTTCCCTTATTCAAACTTCTTAGCATTTTCTTATTTCCCTTTTCCTGCCAAAATATGACATTCTGATTACCAATCTTATCTATCTAGTTATAATAATATTTCTATTTCTAGCAATCTATTCTTAACCCTATTCAAACATCTAATTGAGAATAGAATATCCCCTCTAATAGGTCAAAGCTTCTGTTTTTCTTCAGTCTTACTCTAGCTTTCTTCCTTTGCCAACTAACTTTCCAAGTCAGTGCATTTGGATCATCAAATAATTCTCATTCTGAGGTAGGACAAAAGGCAATGGGTGGAAGCTTCTTAAAGAAAGACCCAACCTAGAACTAAGGAAAAAATTATTGACAGTGAAAAGAATTAATCAATGAAACAGCTTGTCCCCCATAGTTATGGGTGCTCCATCGCTGGAGGTTTTCAAGAAAAAATTGGGCAACCATTTGTCTGAAATGGTATAAGACCTCCTGCCTTGGACAAGGGGGTTGGACTAGAAGACCTCTAAGGTTCCTTCCAGCCGTCTGATTCTATGATAGCCCTATAAATGGCTTTCACGGAAATCGCTGAGATTTCTTTATTAATATTATTGGTTCTTTGGAGCTAGCGTTGATTCCTGTTGCGTTGGCTGATGGATCAGGGTTCAGGCTTCAACTCTTAGAGCCCCGTATCAGGGGTGAGAATTTTAGAGGGACCCTCGCAAGGGTGATCACCTTGAGTAGGGAAAGATTTTTCCCTTTGCCACCGACCCAGTGTGCCGGACGATCAACGGTCACAGTAGGGAAATGCGATGGCGTATGAACAGGACAAACTGA
>NW_015386139.1:267661-268670 GCF_001527695.2 Protobothrops mucrosquamatus
AGGATGCTAGCAGGCTGAGAAATGTTATCACTAAAGCCAGGATAACAACAGGCTGTGAACTTTGCATCTGGGGGGGAGGCAGAATACAGGCTTTACAGCATGAGACAAGATCTATCAGGAAGGCAAGGTTTTGAATCAAATAGCTGTTTTGTAATTTTTGATATAAGAATCTTTTGGGAGTCTGGGATAATTACAGATTCCTTAGTCCCTGCAGGTTTCTTGGCAGGATTCCACAAATAGTTAGCCATTGGCTGCTTTCTAGGGCTGGGAGAAAGTGACTGGCTTCAGGGTGACCCAGCTGGCTTTGTACTTAAAGCATATTAGACCTTACAGTCTTGGATTCAGAACTGACCAGCTTTCTCCCTTCCCATTTGTATTTGGGGAATAACAAATCCTTATCAAATCCTACAAAAGTTTATTGGCAAATGAGTATAAAATTAGGCTTAGATTAATGACAATTATCCTGCTATTCCAAGGTGGAAAACCTATTAGAAAAGCTATATATATATATAGAATTCAGTATACAGGAGTTCTAATAGCTTTGGAATTTTTACTGTTAGTCTGGCTGATGGCTTTACTGACTGCACCACGTGTCATTTCAAATTTCTACTTCTTCTGGCAAAACGTGTGAATCTTTTGTTTGATGCAGAATCTGGAATAATTACACAATTAAAAACATAATACACCCTTTTTTATATATAAGTCCCTGATTCAGGGTAGAGTCCAGGTGGCTGGATGGAGCCAAGCATTTACTGACCGGATGCCCTTCCTGGTGCCTATGTAGAGTTCACAGCAGACATTTTTTTCTCCGCGTGCTGGGAGAGAAACATCTGCCGCTACCAAGGATTGAACTCTCAACCTTCCAAGTGGAAGGTAAACATCTTCTCCACTAGGCTGCCACACCGCTCACACAATTAAAAACACAGTACCTTTACCTTAACGCTGGAGAAGAGATTATAGCAGCTCAGAATATATTGTGGCATTTTGTAGTGCTTGCTGACGGCAGCGA
>NW_015386140.1:0-1477 GCF_001527695.2 Protobothrops mucrosquamatus
CTCAGGGTGCCATCGGCCAGGCAGTGTCGGCTGGTGACCCCCAGGGGGAGGGCCTTCTCTGTGGGTGCCCCCACCCTCTGGAACGAACTACCCCCCGAGATCCGGACGATCCCGGATCTCCTAACCTTCCGCCGCGCCCTCAAGACATGGCTTTTTCAGCAAGCGGGACTGACCTAGGGTGAATTTTAAATAGGGAAAAAATTTTAAAGATTTTAATAATGACACAGCTATAAATATTTGGGTTTTTAATTGGCTTTTATAGGGGAAATGTTTTTTGTGTTGTTTTTTAACATGCTGTGAGCCGCCCTGAGTCCCGTGGGGAGAAGGGCGGCATATAAGTTAGTGCAAATAAATAAAAATAAATAAATAAATAAGTTGTTCTACTGGTTAATTGTTCTAACTCAGGAAGTTTCTCCTTTGTTCTAGGTTGCTTCTCTCCTTGATTAGTTTCCATCCATTGCTTCTTGTCCTGCCTTCAGGTGCTTTGGAGAATAGCTTGACTCCCTCTTTTTTGTGGCAGCCCCTGAGATATTGGAACATTGCTATCATGTCCCCCCTCGTCCTTCTCTTCATTAAACTAGACATACCCAATTCCAGCAACCATTTCTTATATGTTTTAGCCTCCAGTCCCCTAATCATATTTGTTGCTCTTCTCTGTACTCTTTTCTAGAGTCTCAACATCTTTTTTACATCGTGGTGACCAAAACTGGATGCAGTATTCCAAGTGTGGCCTTACCAAGGCATTGTAAAGTGGTATTAATACTTCACATGATTTTGATTCTATCCCTCTGTTAATATAGCCTAGCACTGTGTTGGCTTTTTTGGCAGCTGCAGCACACTGCTGGCTCATATTTAAATGATTGTCCACTAGGACTCCGAGATCCCTCTCACAGTTACTACTATTGAGCAAGGTACCCCTATACTATACCTGTACATTTGGTTTTTCTTGCCTTAATGTAGAACCTTATTTTTTTCACCATTGAATTTCATTTTGTTAGCGCCCAGTTCAAGTCTGTCCAGATCCTCCTGTATCCTAAGCCTGTCTTCTGGAGTGTTGGCTATTCCTGCCAGCTTGGTGTCGTCTACAAATTTGATGAGTTCCCCATCTATCCCCTCGTCCAAATCGTTGATGAAGATGTTGAAGAGCACTGGGCCCAGAACAGAGCCCTGGGGCACCCCACTACACACTTCCCTCCATGTAGGTGCGGTTCCATTGAGAACCACACGCTGAGTACGGCCGGTCAGCCAGCTACGAATCCATCTGGTGGTGATGCTGTGTAACCCACATTTTTCTATCTTATCAAGTAGTAGGTTGTGATCTACTTTGTCAAATGCCTTACTGAAGTCCAAGTAAATTATATCCACAGCATTCCTCTGGTCCACTAATTTTGTCACTTGGTCAAAGAATGCAATAAGATTTGTCTGGCATGATCTGTTTTTGACAAACCCATGTTGGCTTTTAGTAATGACTTTGTTT
>NW_015386140.1:2738-25324 GCF_001527695.2 Protobothrops mucrosquamatus
ATTTGCATGGGAAAACATAGTCCTTTAAGCCAAAAGGGGAGTTTCACTCTTGAAACAACTTCTGAGCCTTCCTGACATGTGTATGATGCTGTTGCAGCAAGAAATATACTTCAAATAATGCAATCTCGTAAACAAAACTATCTCACTCCACTCTAGCAGTTCATTGCAGATCACCAATTCTGAGTTAAGGCCTTTAGCATGGCTAATGGTGTTTATATGTCTGGAATTAGCATCCATGTAGCTTCACCTACTTGAGTATCTCTAAATTCAAGAAAAGTCTCTTGGCTGCTGACCAGCAAAGCAGTTGCACTGAAATTAATGTAGGAGGGATCAGCAGATGTGCATTGGATCTGGGCAGGAAATGGAACTGAGAATTCAGTTTAACATGCTATAGAAATCTTTCTCACACATCTTAGCTTCTAGTTCAGTTACCGAAAGGCTCATTCTGCAAAAGGAGACTTTGCTTTCAATATAAATTTAACGTTTACAATTACAAATGATTTTTTGTTAACAATTTCCTTTAAACATACATTTATTTAAAATAATTTCTTCTATTTTTCTACTGAAGAACCCTCAAAACAGATTGAAACAATGATGCCCTTATCTTGCTTTGTACAGTAGATGTCATGGGTTTTTGGTGCTTTTTATAAAGAGGGTTCTGGAGAATTCTCCCCCCACCCCCATTATTACCCCAATTGTTCTCAAACTGTTCAATTTTAACTTTGAATTCATAGTAAAATCTGACTTGCATTTTGTGCAATGGTAGTCTGGTAGTTTAGAAGATATGTACCCTTCTAACCATAATAGTACCCTTCTAACCATAATAGTTCCTGTAACCACAGTTGGTTCTTCAATTCCATAATACCTCATTAATGTAATTAAAAATGATACAAATATTCTGTTTCATAGACAAATTCTGTGATTTTCTTCTCAAGCTTCAGGGCCTTTTTCCTTATCTTTAAGGTCTTATCTTAAGGGTCCTTCTTCTAGAATCTAGTCTGAATAAAAAGTGGATTATTTAGTGGTTAGTCTCTGCATGAATTGTTGACATCCAACAATAATGTTCTTTCTCCATATTAAAGCCATGAGAGAAATTTGGTAGCTTGAGCTTTGAATTGTGATAAACTTCAATTGTGTGATAAACTTCAATAAGTTTCAATTGTGATAAACTTCTGGGTTTGGTTTTGTTTTTTTAATATGGCACAGCAGTACCCCCAGTTTCTCCAAAAACTTGTCTCTTATAATGTTTTTATACAACATCGTGATATATCGTTTCTTGCAAATCCTTAGGAAGATTGGTTCAATCAGATGGTTTTCTGGTTTGCATGAAATTAGTCATGGAGCATTCTGTTTGACCAGCCAAGGCAATCGTTTTCCCAGAACAGCTGTAGTCCACAAAACTGTGAGACTAGCTTCAAAAACAAGGACGGCTGCCGAACAACAACCAAGCAGGAAGCTCAGATAATCTCTCTTCAAGGATGTTCTTGTTTATTCCCCTGACCCGTTTCTATATTCTCTTTTTCTCAATAAATTCCTTTATATGCCTAGAAATCTGTCATTAGTTTAGGCAGGGAATTTCTCATTGAATTTTTGCCAAGTCTCCAGGGCTTTCTAAAAGTTTGTACAGTTTTGTTAGCTTCTACATTTCTGGCTTGGAAAAGAAAACGTCCCTGGTGGAAGAGATAAGAGCTCTCCGGCTGGAAAGAAATGCCAAGGAGCACTTTCCAACAAAATTTAAAGATCTGTCCATCTTTTTATTCAGTTAGTATTCAGGATCAGACCCATTCTTATTGTTCATGAGAAAATGTTGCTTTCATTTTAATTGTATGTAATTTAAAAGCCTTCATTTACATCAGGGTTGTCAAACTGCCGGCCCGCGGGCTGGACGCGTCATCTGGAAGCCGCGCCCACCCTATTGCCGGCAATAGCAAAACCGTCCCGATACGTTGGCGACATCACATGACGTCGCGAGTTTGACATGTCTGATTTACATGTTTTAGTGTTTACCAACTGAGAACTAATTTAATCAGCCTTTTCTAATGTTATGCCATCCAAAAACATTGAGATTCAACACAATTCACCTACATATTTAGAGGATGTCACAATGAGAATTTGACACACTGTGAGAACCAGTTTCGTGTGGTAGTTAAGGCATCAGACTAAAAGCCAGGCATTCTAGTCCCCCTTAGGCACAAAAGCCAGCTGACTGGCCAGCCAGTCACTTTCTCTCAGCCCTAGGAAAGAGGAAATGGCAAACCACTTCCAAAAAAAAACATTGCTAAGATGACTGCAAATCGCTAGGAGTCAAAACTTCCTGGAAAGGACAAAAAAAAACCACTAAGAAAATCTGATCCTAGTTGAAGACTTCTGTTCTGACAATGACACACAAAAACTGAAAATGATACTCAATAATTACTTAAGCCATATGGTCAATTACCAGTATACAATTATGTATACTGAAATTACGACATGTGCCCTGTTTTTTAATCTAGAAAAATTAAAATTTACCAGTCAGGAAACAAAAAGAGCAGAGGAGTAGAGGATATATTAAGTTGTTACCTTTGCTTTGTGTTTGTGCATGTGTGTGTGTGTGTGTGTGTGTGTGTGTGTGTGTGAGAGAGAGAGAGAGAGAGAGAGAGAGAGAGAGAGAGAGAGAGAGAGAGAGAGAGAGAGAGAGAGAGAAATGTCAACGTAAAACTGATTCATCAGCAAAACTTTTAATGGGAAAAGGTCAGTTGACATATTTGTTCAATATTGGAAATCTGCTGAAATTTACTCCCTCTGATAATTCTTATAAACATGCATCTTTTATCAGAGACAAGTCCCATTGACGGCAAATTGTTCCTTCGTCTATTGCTCTTCCTCTGTCTGTTTCATCTTATTGCCTTAAAATAAACTGGCTTGTGATTGCTTTTTTCAGCACAATTTTCACGGACTCATATTCTCATCCCCAGGTCATGCTTATTACATTGCCCTTGGTAATTTGGCTGGTGTGGAAAGTTTTTGGGTTTTCTATTTTTTTAACCTCAAGTACGAGGAAAATTCATGCAAAGGTTGGCCTGTGAAAATTCCCCAAAAGTTTAGCAGTGTTAGAAGGGATTTAGCAGGTTGTTTTTATTCCGTAGCTGCACAGGGTAGGGATGGGTAAAGATTTCCATGTTGATGCCTCTTAATTCCGCACATCTTCTGGTTGTATCTCAGTTTGATCCACTTTCATATTCTTTTAAGATAATGATGATGATAACAGGGTGGAATAGAATAACAGGCTTCAATTATGGAACGTTTTGCATAAATATGGAGTTGAAGCTTGTTTGCTGAATGATGGAAGTAAGAATAAAAGGAATGTTTCATGAATGGTCCCAGTATCAAATGAGGAGTAAAACAATTGGATGTCATCTTGACAGTTAATTTATCTACACATAGTCCTTGACATATGATTGCAATTGGAATTGGATTTCTGCTCATAAGTTGTTAAAGTCATAACTCAAGGTACCCACATGACTGGACCCAATTTTATGACATTTTTTGCAGCAGTCTTAATGAAACATAGTAGTCATAAGTGCAGAGCTATTTTTCTGAATGGACATTAGCAAAAAACATAGCAATAATGGTACATGACTATGGGATACTATAATCGGTTGTAAAGGTGAGCCAGTTGTCAAAAGCCCGAAATGTGACCACAGAGAGTTGTGGCACAACATTTTACAGTGACTAAAAATGCTTTATAGGCCATAAAGCACTCATTCTGGGCCCCTTGTAATTTTAAACAGTCAAAAGGGGACCAATCATAAGTCAAGAACTACCTGTATGGTAGTTATATAAGGAATGTTTGTAGCAACATTAGAGATGTGTTTGTGGGGCACATGATGTCATGCTGATGACTGAGATGGAACTCCTGAAGGATCTGCAATAAAAGTTAGACCTGTATAATGCAACATGATTTAAAAATTAATGTGTCAAAGATTATGGTAGTTTTGTTTGAGAGAGGAAATAATGACCAAAAAAAGCTTCCAACCAATACATATGAAGATAATTATAAGGCGCCGGGCAGTTGAGAGGATGGTATAAGTCCTACCTGGAGGAACTTTACTGTAAAAGAATTCCAAGTGTCACAAAATCCTATAATTACTCAACTTGCATAGAGAAAATAAACACCAAAGGAAAATTGTAAGATTTTAAACGCACAAATAAAATAAAAGTTAATACTATCCAATATATCCAACTAATTTTTTTTTTATTTAACTTTTAAAGATGGCTTTTTTAAAAACAAATTTCCTTCTGTCTCAACTTTTCTTGAGCTTTTTTCTAGAACTCTGAGAATTCCAGTCTGTTAAATATAAGGCTGCTGGGGGGCTAGAAAGAACCCTGTTCTCTCAGCCCTGGTATGACCTCCTGCCTTTGTTTCCAATGGACAGTTTTTTCTCTCTAGCAGAAAGGGAAAGTATTCGGAGTAGAGTCTAGGACAATGGAACATGGCTACCTTAACACACCCACTTCTTCTCAGGCACTCCACCACTGCTGAGCCAATACGGGCATTCTTACTTGGCAGGACCAGATTCAAATTTCTCATTTATTGACCAGGAGGCAAAAATACTCACTTTTCCTCATCTATCGCATCTCCCTCCACTGCTGAAGGTTTTGGGGTTTGAAGGCCTTAGAGCAGGGATCCCCAACCCCCGGTCCGTGGACTAGTACCAGGCCGCAGCATGCCAGCAACCAGTCCACACAAACAAGCAAAGCCCCATCCGTGAGATGCAGGCAGCACACAAAATCACACACCCTCCGGTCCACGGAAAAACCTCTCTCCACGGAACCAGTCCCTGGTGCCCAAAAGGTTGGGGACCTTTGCCTTAGAGTCTTTGAGTGTGTTTCTGTGTGTGTGTGTGTGTGTGTGTGTGTGTGTGTGTGTGTGTGTGTGTGTGTGTGTGTAAATAATCTGGAGGGATGTTGAGATAGCTGATTTGGAAGGGGATTAGGGTTAGGGTCTAACCCTTCACTCAAAATTAGCCAGTCTTTTTTGCACCCTCTCTTGTCACTCTGTGATTGCAAGATTCTCCCTTTAAAGATCTGCCATTTGAAGAAACTGTCTCATACTGGCAAATGGTCATGGAAAAGTATCCCTCCGTGAAATACCTGGAATGAAGGGGCAGGGAGAAGAGCACTATTAAACCAATGGCGGGAGAGGAGGGCCGGTGGAGAGCCAGCCAAGCAAGAATGCTTGTGTTGGGTCAACGGTGGTGGGGTGCCTGAGAAGATGTGGGCATGTTAAGGCAGCCATGTTCAATTGTCCCATTCAGTTTGTTTTCCAACTAAGCCTCAGTTGGAATGATTTAGGCTGAAACAGAAGAGTGTGTATTCCTTGTTTGTGAGGCAAGCTATCATTCTTGTGAATGTCAAGTGGCATCATAACATATGGGCATATATTAATAGACCTATGTTTAAATTACATATTTTTTAAAAAAAACATGTTTATAAGCAGATACTCACCAAGTAGTCACTATTTTCATTCATGTTCAGTTCTCCAAATAGCCCAGTCTCTATACCAGTGATGGCGAACCTTTTAGAGACCGAGTGCCCAAAAACTGGCCCCACCCCCGCTCCACTCCCTGCCCCGCCCCTGCCCCGCCCCCACCCTGCCTGCCCGCAGGGCCACTCACTGCCTCCAGGGCCCGCCGCAGATCGCCCAGGCAGCCCAGCAGCACCATGGTGGCCACGCCCTCTGCCCGCACCCCGCATCATCAACTGCGGGATGGGGCGTGAGGGTAGAGTCTTGTCTATGCTGGCTAGCTGCCATGTCCTTGGCTGCACTGGTCCGTGTGGGCCACATTCAGGGGTGACTCTCCTCCAGGGGGCTGCTGGTGAGGAGGGGGTCATGGGGGGAGGCGAGGCTGGGGCAATGGCACGTGTGCCCACAGAGAGGGCTCCGAGTGCCGCCTCTGGCACATGTGCCACAGGTTCACCACCACTGCTCTATACTTTCCTGTCTTGTTCCTGCTCATTTGCTCATGTCATCTAGTGTGTCACTTAATTTTTTTCCCTGGATTTCGATCATCCAGAATATT
The DNA here is from genome assembly GCF_001527695.2 of Protobothrops mucrosquamatus. Taxonomy (NCBI): domain Eukaryota; kingdom Metazoa; phylum Chordata; class Lepidosauria; order Squamata; family Viperidae; genus Protobothrops; species Protobothrops mucrosquamatus. Next base: position 8,801 of record NW_015386140.1, read on the forward strand.
GCAGAACTTAACAGAATAACAGACTTAAAAGGGACCTTAGAGGTCTTCTAGTCCAACAACCTGTTCAGGCAGAAAACCCTATATCATTCCATTCTCTTCTTTAAAAACTTGTTTCCCGTACCTCGTATTTTGTTCACCCTTCACTGGAACTGTTACCACCATTCACCAAAATGTAACATGCAACTTTCACCAACTGATGGATTTCTGTTCTCGTAATAATATTCCAGCATTCATGCTAGCCCTTTCTTTTATCATTAAGCCTGCTTCATTTCCCTGAATATGTTTATTAACTCCACACCACAAGATCAGTTTATTCATATTTAGTACATCTTTTCCCTTTTTTTCCTTTTAGAGATATGTAAGACAGCTCTTTTTTCTTTCATTTCTTTTTTTATTATTTATTTTGCATTCCAAATAACAAGCTCCAAAAATGCCACAGTTGATCAGATGAGTTAGGATTAGGGTTAAGCCCTGAAGGCCCTCCCTCTACCTTTTCATTAACTTTTAATCACAAATTTTAATTACCTCTTGCCTCTATTTTAAATTTTTATATTCCAATGTTATGTTTTAATATTTGTACACTGCCGGAATCCCTCTGGGCAGGAGATGGCCAGTTTCTAAATTTTGATAAATCTCCACTGGCAACCATGGCTTTAGTCAACTGACCAACTCTCATAATACATTTTAGTAAAATAAATAAGGTGTAATCAAGGTTAACAGTCTTCCCTCCTAAAATTGCTAGTCCTAGAACAGAGTTTGCATCAAAGCTCAGTTTTACGCTAAGTTTGGTCTCATTATTCTGTGTGCACTACAATCAGTAATCTAGAAGCAATCTTGAATGTCAACTAGCTGTTGCATATACTCTTAAGAGATACATCTAAAGATAAATGGATTTCAATATTCATATGGATTCCAAAATATGAAAAAAGTTAAATTTGCATTACAATACAAAGCTTATTTCCCATCCCTAGTACTCAAGGCTGTTCTCACCTGCTGCATCACAGTCACTTCCTTTCACTGTTGAACTAATGATTAATTCCCCATTTTATTTCCTGCCAATGGAAAATTTGTCTGGAGTCATAAAGGCAAACTAAAAAACAGGTTCCTGAAATAGCTAGGCATAGTCTGGCTGAAAATGTTCTTTTATACTTTTTTTTAAAAAATGTAACCCTATTTCTTAAAAGCTGCTCCTACAGTCACACACAGAAACATTCATCCATTTATCAAAGTCGCTAATAATAACTTTAAAAACAAATGTAAAATGGGGGTCCATCTGGCATTTCTTGAAAATGCATCTTCCAACCGTTTCATCAATCCTGTCAGCGGAGAAGGGTATGTGTGAGGGTGAAATGGAATTAGGCGTTAATTGTTATGTGTTGATTCACATTTCTACAGAAGCCTTTTGCCAGCTTTGATTCTGGGATTGTGTATCATGTTTTTTTAGTAAAATATCAATAATACAATTAGAACCCTTATGAGAGGAATCATACCAATGTAAAGTTGTGTGTATTGGAGGAGCAAATGAAGCTCAGGCCTGGAGGGCAGATTAAATGGGAAGAAGGGAACAGCAGTCCATGCACATTTATTTTCCAAACAATGTCAGTCACACAGAAAAACAGCTTAGGGTTCCAGTGCAGGTTGCAACGGGTTAACAGGACAAGCTGGTGCTCAATCTGAATTATGGCCATCAGAAGACTTGCTTGGTCATTCCCCTGTTTCTTGCCCTTCCTATCTTAGAATAGAATAGAATAGAATAGAATAGAATAGAATAGAATAGAATAGAATAGAATAGAATAGAGCTGGAAGGGATCTTGCAGGTCTTCTAGTCCAGCCCCCTGCTCAAGCAGGAGAACTTATACCATCTCAGACAGGTGAATGTCTAGTCTCTTCTTAAAAATTTCCAGTGATGGAGCGCCCACGATTTCTGGGGGTAAGCTGTTCCACTGGTTGATTGTCCTCACTGTCAGGAAGTTTCTCCTTAATTCCAGGTTGCTTCTCTCTTTGAACAGTTTCCAACCATTGTTTCTCGTCCTTCCCTCTGGTGAATAACATGACCCCCTCTGCCTTGTGGCAGCCCCTCAGTTACTGGAATACTGCTATCATGTCTCCCCTATTTCTTCTTTTCTTTAGACTAGTGTCAAACTCAGGTTCTGCAGTCATTCTTCATATGTTTTGGTCTCCAGGCCTTTGAGCATATTAGTTGCTCTTCTCTGAATTTTTTCCAAACTCTCAACATCTTTTTTGTGATATGGTGACCAAAATTGACTGCAGTATTCCAGGTGTGGTCTTACTAGGGCTTTATAAAGCGGTACTAATACTTGGCGTGATCTTGATTCTATACCTCTGTTTATACAACCCAGGATTGTATTAGCTTTTTTAGTTGCTGCTACACACTGCTGGCTCATAGTTATCATCCACTAGCACTCCATGGTCCCTCTCACAGTTACTGTTTTTAAACCAGTTCTCACCCAATCTGTATTTGTTCCTTTGGTTTTTTCTGCCTAAGTGTAAGACTTTGCTTTTCTCCACATTAAAACTCATTTTGTTGGATAGGCCCATTGCTCAAGTTTGTCAAGATCTTTTTGGATCCTGAGTTTGTCTTCTGGGGTGTTGGCTACTCCTGACAGTTTGGTGTCATCTGCGAATTTGATGAATTCCCCTTCAAATCTCTCATCTAAGTCATTTATGAAGATGTTGAAGAGTACTGGGCATAAGACAGAACCTTGTGGTACCCCACTGCTTACTTCTCTCCATGTGGATGTAGTGCCATTGAGCACTACTCATTGAGTATGGTTTGTCAGCCAGCCACAGATTCATCTGGTGGTGATGTTGTCTATTCCATCTTTTTCTAGCTTACCAAGGAGTAGGTTGTGGTCCACTTTGTCAAATGCCTTACTGAAATCTAGGTATACTACGTCCACTGTGTTTCGCTGGTCTACTAGTTTGGTCACTATTGAAGAATGAGGTAAGATTGGTTTGGCATGATCTGTTTTTAATAAACCCGTGCTGGCTGATTTTGTTTGCTTCTAGTTGTTTGCAGATCTGTTTTTTGATTATCTTTTCTAGGATCTTCCCAGGTATTGATATTAAACTGATTGGTCTGTAGTTTCCTGGGTCCGTTTTTTTTTCCTCTCTTGAAGATGGGAACATCAGCCCTTTTCCAATCCTCAGGTATTTCCCCGGTGCTCCAGGATTTGTGAAAGATGTGGTGCAATGGTTCTGAGATAATATCTGCCAGCTCCTTCAGAACTCTGGGATGTAATCTGTCAGGTCCTGGTGATTTATATTCATCAAGGTTGGATAGGTGTTCTCTTACCATTTTCTTGCTTATTTTGATTTTTGTTTCTAGTATGTCTTTTGCAGGTTTTTTTTGTGGGTGGTTTTTTTTTTTTTTGACAATGCTCACTCTCTGGCTTCTGTGCAGACCAGTCTACCATGTCTACTTTTTCCTTTTAAGGATTGTTCCTTCCTGTCAGAGAATTGTGCAGCAGGTGTCCAAATGAAGTCAGAAACCCGGACACAAACTTGTAGTTTTACATAAATAAATATATTTTACATTTATATTTACAGCAGACAAGATAGTCAGGAACACAGGAACATCATGAGGTAAAACACAAGGAGCATACAGAGCACTTAGAAGAAAAGGGCAGGGGAAAATCAATCATAGCATAGATTGCCTCACACAGGAGTCAGCATTCTCCAACCATCAACTACAACTGTGTGTTCTGGCCCTTGTACACTTTACTGTTCATACTACTAAATTTAATAGCTTAACGCTTCCTCACTAGCCCCCTTCTTTACTTTAACAACTGTTTGCACACATGGATGCCTTCATATTCCCTTCTCACATTATCTTCTTTGACACTAAATCCAGACTTTTCCTTTGTTCCCCTTATTATATCATGTTCTGAAGCTTCAGGAGTCAAGGCAACAGGCAAAGAGACTGTGGGGTTTGCTTTGGTTTGTGGTTGTTGTTGTTCCTCAGTAGGTGAATGGAAACCTTTTAACCAGGAAGAATCAATGGTTCCACTTCACAGAAACAAGCTGTTCCTATGCTGCACCTTAGAAATATTTGGGGGGAAAAATAAAGAGAAAGGAAAGGAAGTTAATGGGGAAACAAAAGGAGCACCCAGCCAGACGGAAATCGAACTGATGCCATTACAAGATGTAAGGTTGAATGCAGCATGAGCTCCCAAGAGTTAGGAAAAGCTTAACACCCCATTGTTGGATCAACTGCAAGATAATAAAAATGTGGAGAACTTAGCAGCCCAGCATGAAATGACTGCTCAGGACAGCCACAAGAGGTGAATGGGCATTGCAGCGAGTCATGCTACTGAAATAATTCAAAGCACTGGAGACAATCCACTTAAAATTAATCAACTCAGAAAACAGCCATTTTATAGCAAAGATGGAAAGTCCAGGCATAAGGCACATTTGCAATGGACTGGGAATAGATCCATGATGCTGTCATCTGTCCCGCACTCAGGAAGTAGAGAGTGGCCTGCTCTGGCAAAAAGTATGGGTCCTGAATAAGTTTTATCAGCGAGAAGAACGAAGGGTTGCTATACAAATAAATACATGATAAAGCAGGCATGTCAAACTCGTGACGTCATGTGACGTCGCGTGACGTATCGCAACTTTTTCCCCATTGCCAGCAATGAGGTGGGCGCGGTTTCAGTATGATGCATCCGGCCCGCGGGCCAGCAGTTTGATACTCCTGTGTTAAAGGCTTTAAGGCTTCAACTGCACAAGCCTTCTTTCTTTGGAAGGAAAAGAAAATTGAGTGGCTCTTTCTTCTTCTCTTTCTTCTGCCTGAGTAACTGGTAAAAATAGATATATCTTATATTCAGAATCATACAGAGGAAGGGAATAACTGTGAGCTGAATCAAAATGGATGCCTCAGGATGCAGAAGCCACACTATATCCCTAAAAGAATTATCAATTGTTTGTTCTAGTCTGATTGTACATCTGTTCAACAACTGGCAAATTGCATGACTATGCTGAGTCAGGCATCAGGGAAAGACATCCTTGCCTTCAAGCTTGCTGCTATCTTCTCCTAAAGTGGAGGTTGTAGTGATGGAAGATCCAAGTGTTACATATATGAAAATAAAGCTAATTAATTTGCAAATCTTCAGCAGTCTTGTTTCAGACTGAAGAAAATTCTCTGATTCTGCTCAAGTGTTGGAACAGCAGGCAAAAGAGGAGAGCCCTCCACTTACTCCTGCCCAAAGGGGCCATTTGATCAGCTGGAACATGATCTGCATTGACAAAGCAGTGGTGCATAAGTGTCAGACCTTTTTTAATCAGAATTTCCCTACACCTTGTGAGTGCTTTCAAGCTGGAGGCTAAGTGCAGAGAGAGGAATGATGAAGAGGACTGGAGAGAACCACCATGTTACAATTTATATTCACCTTTCCCCAATGTGATGCCCTCCAGATGTACTGGGGCTACAAATTCCAGGGAGTTGAAGTCCCCCCCCCCAAATTATCTGGAAAATATGAAGTACGGGGACATTGATCTATGTTTTTGTAAACTGCTTGCTGGATTGGGAAGTCATTTATATATGCACAGTATGCATGCCTATTATACAGACCTTACTTACAGATGAGAGAGAGAGAGAGAGAGAGAGAGAGAGAGAGAGAGAGAGAGAGAGAGAGAGAGAGAGAGAGAGAGAGAGAGAGAGAGATGTGTGGCAGGAGAGGGAAGGGAAAATATGTTAAGCTTCTGGATGAGGGGAGGACCCAGGCAAGAGTAGAAGAGGCATTAAAAAGGAGAACCCATTTAACTGAAATAATCCTATTGAAAAATCTCTTCATCATTTCATGTCAGATGAAATATTTAGTGTCTTTGCCAAACCTTTCCTCCTATTTCAGTGGTGGAGACACCGAGGATCTTTGTCAGTTGAGGCAGCTGCTTGAGGGGGTTCAGAGAAACCCACCATCTGCACAGATCTGATCAACAGCAGTGTTCCAATATCTCAGGGGCTGCCACAAAGAAGAGGGAGTCAAGCTATTTTCCAAAGCACCTGAAGGCAGGACAAGAAGCAATGGATGGAAACTAACCAAAGAGAGAAGCAACCTAGAACTAAGGAGAAACTTCCTGACAGTTAGAACAATTGATCAGTGGAACAACCTGCCTCCAGAAGCGGTGAATGCGCCAACACTAGAAGTTTTTAAGAAGAAACTGGACAGCCATTTGTCCAAAATGGTATAGGGTTTTCTGCCTGAGCAGGGGGTTGGACTAGATGACCTCCAAGGTCCCTTCCAACTTTATCATCATCATCATCATCATCATCATCATCATCATCATCATCATCATCATCATCATTATTATTATTATTATTATTATTATTATTATTATTATTATTATTATTATTATTATTATTATTATTATTATAACTTTGCTCCAAATAAGGTGAGAATTGTCTATGGGAGCAAAACACTAGAAGCCTAGATGGGTGACTGGGACTAGAGCGCTAATATTAGGCCAAAATTATCCATGCTGTAAAAAATGGGCCTACACCCTCAGAAATATCTTTTGTTTGAGTCCCACTGATATGCAAGGCTGATCTAAGACATTTTGCTGTCTCAGTGAAAATCTACAATAGCTCCTTCCCATTTCTATTCCACATGGAGAACTCAATTAGAAAGGCAGCTGCACTTTACTACTAACAAGGGTCTGCCCCTCTAGCTAATAGCAAATTAGTATAGAAATGGCAGAACAAGGGGTGTGGTACACTGTCCTGTACTTTAAAAGACAATTGCCTGGAAACTATCATTCCTATCTCACCCAACATTTTCTTTTTCAGACTACTGTTTCAACCTTCTTGATGGTAAGAGCCAGACCTGCTAAAATGAAACAACCCATGGGTCATCTAAAGTATCTCTCAAGTTTGCACTAATCTCAATGGGGAGCAATAGTCACCCTCATCTATAGCATCTCTTAAGCTACATGTGTTCCCTGAGTGGTGCTTAAATGGAAGATAATGACCAGATGCAGCCGTACAGCCCGTTGGGGCCTCATGTCCATGACAAACAGAAGTGCATAAAATCAACTCATCTCAATCATTCATTCACACAGATGGGAAGAATTACTGCTGAAAGCATATCCAAAGGCAACTCCAGAAATGAAAGAAGCAAAATAAGCAACTTGGCCTGCACAATGATGATGATATCCACATCAATTTATGGAAAAAAATAGACAAAAGGATCTTTAATATCAGTACCATCCAAACATTCCCAGTGTTTCTACTAAAGCATTTTAGGACTGGTCTGAATAAATACCTACTCACATATTAATCCCCACTTCACAATGCTGTTACAAGATAGTATGAAAACTCTTCTCCTTAACAATATAGCTGTCAATATGCATAGAAAAGTTGAGGGTTTTATTAAGTGAGAAAGCATCCAAACTTCCAATTATTACATGCAATCAGTCAATCACTGTGGTCTGCTCCCATCTTGCCAAATTATAATTAAAACCCAAGAACTGTTTTTAAAACCAAGATAGTAAAGGTTTGGGGTTCTTTTGACCATTGGTCAATGGCTTTGCAGTGTGAATTCACTGTCTTTCAAAAGGGCTAAATAAAGATCTACCTCTCAGACTCAATTTTAGGTTGAATCAAATAACAATAGAGCATTCTTCATTTTAAAAAGCAAGAGCATTGTAAACTGAGCTTTACTAAAGGTCAACACAACACTGGAACCAACATGCTCATACTCAAGGCTTGGATGCTCCAAAATGCCCCCTCTGACAAGGGGAGTCACTAAATAAGCCAATACTAGACGTACACTGTACACAAAAAGATAATTTTTCGGTTTTAGAATAGGTTCAACCGAAAACTAAGTAATTAAACCGAATCAGTAAGGACTATTCGGTCTTAAGTTTCCCTTGGCTCAACTAGTTTTTTTTAGTGTTCTCGATGTGTCTTTTGACTTGAGTACCAGTGGAGGATTAAACCCCCACAAACAGACAACAACGAGTGACTGGCTTTTTTCTTACAGAAGTAGCAATACCACTTAACTCAGATGAAAGCTGCAGTCATTCTCAGCTTATTCTTTAGAGAGCAGGGGAGAAACTGTTACCATTTCCTACCTCCTTTGCACAGATCTATCATTATCTGGCTTTCTGAGAGCTAGATTCATACACGGGAAACTTTGGGAACGCTGACCTGAAGTCTGAAGGAGAATTAGCCTCCAAATTACTAGATACTTGGAGCTGCGCACTTTCATTTCCTTTGAGAATTATAGCCACTTTATGAAGGCTGCCTGCCTATTCCTTTGGCATAACATCTATAATAGCTCATCTTCTATTATTTCTTCTCCACGCTGTTACAGGGAATGCTATTCAATGCGCTGAATGGTTTTTCACTTTTAATTTTCTGTAGCAATTTTTTTCCTAGTTTTGACTTCTCTTAACATCAGGTAGCCCAATATCTTTCAAATGCAAAAAAGATGCATCCCCTTACCCTTCTCTCAAACAATGCAAAAGCATCGTATTGTTATGATCACAGTAGCATTCTCATTTATAATCCAGGATATCATTTTCAAAACTAAAAAAAGTAAACAATTCTGAAACAAGTAAAGGTAGAGAACTAAGAGCATATTCCATGTGACACTGTTGCCAGATTGTCTTACAACATCTTAAAAATAGAAGTTGCAATTGAAAAAAAAAATAGATTTGCTCATAAAATTGTATCAGACTATTGTATCAGGGGCACATATTTATACAGTCCCGAATGATATTTGATCAATACTATTTTAAATCTAGCATAAATCAGCCATGAAATCTATGTTTTTTTTCCTGAAGATATTGGCCCTTCAGACTTAATGGTCTAGAACAGGGATCCCCAACCCCCAGTCTGTGGAGCGGCACCAGTCTGCAGCATACCAGAAACCAGTCCGTCCAAACAAGCAAAGCCCCATCCTCAGGATGCAGGTAGCACGCAAAACCACACCCCCTCTGGTCCGCAAAAAACCCCTCTCTCCACGGAACCGGTCCCTGGTGCCCAAAAGGTCCCTACGAGCTTTCTTCCCTTTAAATAGAAAAGGTGGGTTCATTTCTATTTGGAAACAATGGGGAACCATAAATTAAAGATCCTTCCCACATGTAGAGTTCAGTTCTTAGTCTGTAACATCATCCTGTTCATCATCAGTGGCATTTCATTTCATTTCCACCCACAGATTATGCTGAGAAAAAACAAACATGCCTTGTTAGGGTTGAACTTGACTACAGTAGAATGCCAAACTTGAAAACTGAGGGAGAGACATAATTTATAAAGTTCACAACTGCAAATATAAATATAATAAACATTGTTGATAGGCTGCCTATTAGTGGAAAATGCTACATGGAGGATCGGTAAAGCAGCACTGTTCCTAAAGAAATGGCCATTTTTTTTATAAAGTATTATGGTGGAATGAAAGGAGATTGGAGAAAGTAGACTGGGTAATGCTATCTTTATTGCCACTATCTCCTTCATTCCTCCTCAGGAAGATCATGATAGAAAGGAACCAATCCTATCCCCTCACAAGAGCAGAGCAGCTTTGTCCAACCTGGTAACACTTTTGGGATTTGTTGGACTGCAACCTACATCATCCCCAGGCATGCCATCCACCTATTACCCTGGCTGAGCTGATGTAAATTATAATCAAAGAAATCAAAATGGTGCTAGCTTGGTAAGGAAGGGCTATAACCAAGCTGAGAATAGAGGTACATAACTCTAAAATCTCTTTTCCAGGTGTTTCATGTGTGAAAAATAGAAGAAAAAGAAATTGGTAACACACAAATATCAGTATAGAATGTGAGGAAAGGGCATCCAAGTTTCTTAACAGAATCCTAGAACTGAATTTGCCATAATACCCAGGTATATTTGATGTCCCTATAGACACAAACATCCTGTTAAATTACTATGTCAAGTTTTTAGTAACTGTTCTCATAAAAACTTATTGAATAGCACAGTGTTAGTTACAATAAATAGAATCATCTGTTGGTACACTCCATTTTCTTCAGCACCTAACTTGATATTAATATTGATAACCCCAATTAAAGAAAGCCTCTTAAAGGATAAAGGAAAAAACCTACAATGTTACCCCATTGTGTATTTCTGGTTTGTGTGACTTTGTTTCACTACCTTTAAACCTGAGAGGTTCTTGACTATATGGCCCGTGTATGCTCTTGCTCTTTTTCATCCCTTTGGAAAAAAATCTTTTATTTAGACTTAAATAGAATTCATTTCCCTAAAATGGATGACTAGCTTTCACTTTTTTGTGAGAAATGATTCATGTACCAAGAAGTTGCCCCTCCTCACCTCTTATCAAGAGCTGAAAATTCTTCATCTCATAGAAATTGCTTTTCCGGCATCAAAGATGCTGGATTTGCTAAGGTCAATACACTTAAATGTTCTTTAATAGCACCTGAAGCTCAGATTCAATTGCTTCCTGAAAAAAAAATACATAAGAAAGCATAGACAATATATTCATCTCATTCACTATGCTGCCGGACAAACTAACAGAAGACAGAACCCACTGATAAAAGGTGGCACAGCCCCCAGTGACCAAATGTCAGACTGGTTTCCCTGGGTTCAAGTGTCAAGATCTTGGGCAGCTTTAAAAAGATATAATCAAAGAACCCTTTCGTTATATTCTCTGGTTGCAAAGCTAAAGGAAGAAAATCAAGATTGCACCTATTGTCCAATGTACTGACATCCATATCTATATAAATAAAAATGTAAATGTTTGTTTGTTCAAAATCTTAAATCTCTGAAAGTTCTTCACCGATTGCTTTAAAATTTTGACACAACATTGCATTTGAATACGCGCATGTTTTTATATACCTTCTTTTCCATTTAACCAGACTGAGCCACAGCAACGCGTGGCCGGGTACAGCTAGTGTACAAATGAAAATGAGAATAGATTTTGTGGGGGAAAAATATACAGAGAGAAACTTGCTTGATACAGTATGTTCTTTTAGCAAAGATACAGTGGAATGGCAGCATTAGGTGCAAACACTTAGCTGAACTTAGAGCAATCAAGGCTATAAATCACATTATTCTGGACATATACAAATATGCTGTCTAAGAAATATTGCTATATTTTAAATTATAAAATTTTAAATTAAAATTATTTGGTTACCAAAACTGAATTTATAGAATTATTAAGAACAACTGTTTGTTTGTTGTAATTATATGGACACCATCTTGCAATCAAGTGACTGTGTTCTGCAACCAGCATAAAGTCCTGTTACATAGACAATTAATTACTTCTGAAGGTAAGATAGGAGGGGATCAGTAGCTTATTACAGGTAGTCCTCGACTTAGGACCACAATTGAGCCCAACATTTCTGTAATTAAGTGAGTTTTGTAATTAAGTGAGTTTTACCTCATTTTGTGACCTTGCTTGCTGCAGTTGTTAAATGAATTACTGTTGTTGTTAAGTTAGTAACTGGGTTGTTAAATGAATCTGGCGCCCCCATTGACTTTGCTTGTCAGAAGGTCACAAAAAGTGATCACATGACCTTGGGACACTGCAATCGTCATAAATATGAATCAGTTGCCAAGTTGCATCTGAATTTTGATCACATGACCATGAAGATACTGCAATGGTTGTAAGTGTGAAAAACAGTCATAAGTCACTTTTTCCAGTGCTATTGTAACTTTGAATGGTCACTAAATAAGCTGTTGTGAGTCAAGGACTACCTGTATTAGTCCACTCAATGTATTGGGCTAATCATGTGCTGTAGCTAAGGCCAGATCTTCTTCCACTAATGATGTATAGCATCTTCTAGCATTACTCAACTATTTGGGAGGGGGGATATAAAAAACTGTGCTATTTATGGTTACATTGGTACAAAATGACTCTATGATTCCTGGATACTCTACATCACTCCTGGGACCATCATCCATGAGTTTATCTGAAAAGTCAACTGAAGTACAGAGTAGCTTCATCTCTTTGGAAGGTCCCATACAAAGAGGCATCACTTTGAATTCACCATACAAAATAATAATTGTCCTGAATATGTACACCTGCTTCTAATTGTCCTGAATCTGCTGGCAATCAATTCCAGTAGGCAAATTTAATTGCAATCTTTTTTTCATACTATAAAACTTCATACTTCTAGAAAAAAGTACTATAAAATTTTACTCAAGCCAACTATCCTTACTGACAAGAACTAGGCAGAGAAAATATGTGCCAGGTTGGCCTTCATATCATTTTTGGAGGAAGATTCATATCTAAACCATAAATAAATACAGTGAATCATTAATAAGTACACAAAATGGCACAAGTAAAGCCACAAATGGCAAAAAATGATAACAACTGATATGAATGTCTCATATGCTCAGCTTTAGTGGACGTTCAAGAGCAACAGACCTAGATTGTCCGGTAAATCAAGATGTTATTGCAATTGGATAATACTTGAACATACTGGGAATGTAGCCTCAAACTTTAAGATCCCAACTTCATCACCCAGTATGTCAAAGTCATGCTAAGAAAGACTCCAAGCTGAAGCCTTTGAGCTAGATGTACTATTAATCCTATTGGTATAAGGCACTTTCTTATACCAGGGACAAAAGTACATTTTATTTCCCTTACTGATGAGTAAGCCCAGAGATTGTCCATACATAACTACAGAAATTGGAAGAGTTTCCTCTAAACCCTGGGGATGATGTCCAAACCTGGACCCTAATATTTCTTGTATAGAAATTAGGCACCAGAAACATGTAAACCAATGAGATAATACCAATATATCTGTCCAAAGTAGATATAAATGGCATTTTTACATGGTATATATAACTGAATGCAGAAACCCAAAGCAGAAGGGAAAAGATATTTTTTTATATATATGAAATTGTCATACTCTACTTAATAACTATATCTTAGCGGACAATTTAGAGATGATGATCCACAATTGGATAATGTCTTTATTAGGACCAAGTAAGATAGGAGGAAAAAGTGAACAAGCTTTCAAGTTCCATTACTGGATGGGGAATTATAAATAGCAGAGGAGGAGGAGGAGGAGGAGGAGGAGTACAAATTAGGACAGCTGTTTCAGAACTACAACTCAACCTTAGTGTGAAGGTAGAGATTGTAGACTGAATACTGCAGCTATTAGTAGAAGTTAGTTTGTACTTGGCATTCAGGGACCAAAATAAAGTAATCTCCCCTAGCTTTGAAACATAAATGCAGTTAGTTTCCAGTCTAGCCCATGGGCAAAACTCACAAGCTCCTGGCCAGAGAAAAAGAAAATTTACAGTCTTTATATTTGCAAAGCCAGCCAGTAATTTTGGGTGTTGTACTATAGGTGTGGATGAATTGCCTATCAGGTAGTTGAAATATATTGAACTCTTAAAATATAAAATCCCTCTTTGGGTATAGAAAATACTCTTCCTCTGAAGGAAGACACCCCTCTTGGCATTGGAATGCTGCTTTCTGCAAAGCAAAATAAAAGCAGAGTATTGGGAAATAATTCTGGTTAGGGGTCTGACAAAAAGGAGTACGTCCACCAAGAGATGGACGCAATCTTCAATGTTGACTGGAGGGGTTCCGCTGAACGAAGGTTGGGTTTAAGTTTCAAGGTTGGCGGTAACGGGGGTCCTAGTGTACTAGTGTAAAACTCACGATCCGTTGGGTGGGTGTAAATGTCGACAAACTAGCATTCTGCAGTTACGTGATCACAATATTGTGTCCTGGTTTTTTTTAACATCCTTTTGGAAGCCAGACACAGTTCCAAGGCACACAGAGTGTTAAGGGGGAGACTGGTTTCTGCAAATCCCAATAGCAAGGTGGCAGGAAACAACTAATTGTAGATAAGATTTAGCTGAGCAGGGCAGGTTTCCAGGTCAAGCAATCCAAAGTCAAGCTGAAAACTTACAATGCCAGATCAAGGGACAAACAACGTTGTGGTTAATCAACAAGCCAGGGTCATAAATAATTAGTTTCTAAGTATCATGATAGATAAGCCAGATGCTGGAAAGCTGCTTCTAGCAAGAGGCCAACAGTTCCTATGGAGACTTAAATACCCCCTCTGCTGAGTATGCACATCTATGGTCCATCCATGTTGATGAATTGGGGGGGGAGGGAGAGGGAGGGAGTGCTTGGAGCACCCTGCAAAATAATTGCAATGGATCCAGACCCTGTGTCAATTTTAAAAAGGAGAACATGTCTGGAAACTGGCATTTTACTTCAGGTTTCTGGCAAAAAAAATGACCATTGAAGACAATGGATTTGCTTAATGCCCACTGCATTTGCAGTGAATCATTTCAGTCAGGAGTCGTAGTGATGCAGTGGTTAGAATGCAGTATTGCAGGCCAACTCTGCCCACTGCCAGCAGTCCAATCCTGACAAGCTCAAGGTTGACTCAGCCTTCCATCCTTCCAAGGTCAGTAAAATGAGGATCCAATCGTTGGGGGCAATATGCTGACTGTGTAAACTACTTAGAAAGGGCTGTAAAGCACTATGAAGCAGTATATAAATCTAAGTCAGACATGTCAAACTTGTGACATCATGTGACGTGATGGGCGCGGCTTCCATGTGATGCGTCCAGCCCATGGGTCGGCAGTTTGACACCCCTGGTCTAAGTGCTATTGCTACTTAACAACTGCCGCAAAAACAGTTGTAAAACTGGGTGTGGTCACATGTGATTTGTTTAATGACCAGCATGACTTATGACCATAATTCCAAGTCCTAAGTGAAGGACTACCTGTAATAGAAATACAAAATATCTCATAATTTTGATTGCAACTGTGATCAGATGTCTTGTCAGCCTGCAAACTGTTCAAATCCTCACCGGTAATGGGCCACTTCAGACTCTCCACTCTGCCATCTCTAAAATTCAACTCAGACTGGATAGATCTTCAACAAGTAGTGGCTTCTCTCCTGAAAACTCAGTTACATATTCATCCGGATAAATAGTACTAGCGATACAGGCTACAGACAGTCTTTTAAGAAAAGATTTTAACTCGCAGATTCATGCAGGAAATATTTTTACTAATTGTACTTTAGATACCAATAAATACGCTAATTCAGAAGATCTTAAAACTGGTGTACAATTGAAACCAGAGACTTTTCTTTTGGGATTAATGGATAGACAGCTGGGGAACTTTGTTTTTATACATGACATCTGCAGCAAGATTACTACGTGGTCCAAAATGAAAGAGTTCACCACTATCCACAACCGGGGAATGGTTGGTGAAAATGATGGAAATTGCAAAGTTGGCTAAATTGAATTCCTTGATTAGAGAAAAGACATTATCTATATTTATGGGTGACTAGAAACCCCTTTTCTAGAAACAGAAAAAATGCACTTACAGCTTGTGGTGCTGATGAATAGAAAATAATTAGATAATAGGAAAAAAGCAAGCTTTTCTGGTAACCTTAGAGTAAGAGATCACTTTGTAATCATCCTTATATTTCTTGCAAAGGAAATCAAAAGCTGCTTCTTTCTATTTCATTCTATCTTTTCTTTCTGCGTGGTTTTTTTTTGTATTCTACATTACTTTGTTTTCTTTATTTTTGTATTAGTTTGTGGTTGTTTTTATGTTCTTTTTAAAACTTTTAAGGAAAAAGTTATCTGGAAAAAAATAACCCCTAACCTTGCATGAAATCTCTTAAGATGAAAATCACCTTTTACAAACTGCACTAACTCAGCCATCTGACCTACAAAGTGGAAAGACAATTAACCTGCATACTTGCCAAGTTACTTTGAAAAAATCACCTGTCTATGGCCTTCTGTTTTAAATGTAGGGTTGCGTTGGGAAGCAGCAAATAAGATAGTTCCTTTCATGCGCAGTATGACAGCATCCTCTCCAGAGGCCCATTATTATTATAACCCACACTTCTTCTCATGTTAAATTAACTTGTTCTGACCAGGGCTTTTTTTCTCGGAGAAAAGGTGGCGGAACTCAAACCTGGCCACGCCCTCATCAAACCCTAGGACCGCCCCTTTAGAGAACAGGAATGCAAGTAAAATTTGGGAGGGGCTATTTCCGGTGCGGCCGGCCCGGAAAAAGGTGCCGGAACGCGGTTCCGCCGCGTTCCGGCTGAAAAAAAGCCCTGGTTCTGACTATAGGACAGTTCTGACAACTACACAATCTGATACAAGGAGCTCAGGTCACGTGCTGCTGCATGCATGGGCTGTCACCAACTGTGTTGCTAAAACTAGACAAAACCTTGTCAAGAGAAATAAACTTCTCTGGAGATAGAGGTAAGTGACTCAATTTATCACACAGCCTGCAAGGTTTTGAATAGTTCAAGGACGGTATTCCCAGTTAAAAAAACTGGAGGTAATAAGAATACCTTATTATTGCACACACATATGCATGCTTACACAGTGGGGCTAAGAGAGGGTGGTGTGATCAGTACGGTCAGTGGGAGGGGCAGATATGGCGGGAGCAGAGGACCATATCGGGTTTTGGGAGCACGCACACGCTGCTTACAAGCTTGTGGGTGCTCCGGTCCTCAGGACTCTACTCGGTCCCCAGGGATCTTAGACCCTCGGGCCCGGGATCACCGGCTGATGTTATGCAATGCC